>NC_079202.1:16981921-17036921 GCF_026745355.1 Beta vulgaris subsp. vulgaris
ACCCGTGGAATTGCATGTGCCACGTCAGCCTGCGCCTGGTGCAGCTGAGCGTGAAGCTTAGTTCCATTTTCTTATAAATACACCTAATTTCCGTACAGATTTCAGAATGGGATTTTCAAAAAGTTCTTGACTTTTATATTACAAATGCCTTAAGAACCTCTCTACGAAACATAAAGCCTCCCTACAAAAACTCAAACCTTTCAAATGCAAACACATCCAAATTCACATACTTTCAGACTTTCAGATTTGCAGACTTCACGATTGCTCGTCCCGACGGTTGTTAATCTCGCAGACCAAGCCACGGTATAATACTGAGGGTCCTTAAATAAATTCACTATTTTTTTTCATTGAAGTTACTAACCATTAACTTCATTATGTAATTGTAGATCATTGATATATAATCGTGCCTTTGTACATTCTAAATTTTTATTTCTTTCTATATACTTTTATATATTATTTTATGCTTATTACCTGATTATTCTGTGCATATTACATGATTGTCTTGCTTTATTTCTTTTACGACTCACATGTTATTTTTGTTAATAAAAGACCTAAAGAACTGTATTAATATTAATCAGATTAATTTGGACAACCTTATAGGTTCCCTGTAAATTGATTGTATAATAACATGTGCATAAAAAATTAAACAGTCTTTTTATGTGTTTTCTAAACCAACCTAGTCTAATTATTTGTAGGGTATTTTAAATATTATTTGGTTATTCTATTGCTAAACATCGACATGAATCGATATTTAGTTGAGGTTAGTAATTGGTAACATGGTTCCTGACTGTGCTTTTACCCTCACCTCTTAACTCAATATTTGGTTCATTTTGACTATATATGGAGTCTAGATGGGGAAGTATACGTGGGATAAGTCCCTAATTTGTCCCTACGGTTTTCCATATCCAATTAGGTTTATGAGTCTTCCTTTAAAGACATGTTGGCGACTTCAAAACATTTTCAATAAAAATCCTTACAATGGGGATAGTCAAAATACAAATATGTGCTCATCCCACATAGGCAAAATAAAAACATGCGTACAATTCGGCGACTCCACTGAGAGGATTTTAAAAAATTAATTTTTTAAATGAGTGGGTGAAACTCGAAAAATACGATCCATACTCTATTTATGCTTTAGAATGACGTTATAGTTTTTCATATGCATGACTATTGTTCAGTCACCATAAGGGCAATCTACCTTGCCTCATTAATGCATGTTCTATGTGTGAGGTTATCCCCGGGGGTTTGCACTTTGTCTTGCCAAAAAGCTTCCTGAGCGATATTGTTGGATCTTAGTCATAAGCAAACCTACCCAACCATAGCACTGTTCCCTTGTTCCTGACTTGAGAACTAGAGTGCGTCTTACACATGTCCACCTCTTTAAGCAGAGGTATGAGGCATTAGATCAATCTCTTAGTCATGGACCCTTTTAGACCTAACCTAAACCTGACCATTAGTTTCAAACATAGAACTGGACTTTAGGATGAAACTTTTGCATCCATGTTATCTGACATTTGCCTATGATTGCAATTTTGCTTGTTATTAACCTGTCAATTTATAATTATTAAGTGTTGAGAATTTTTTCGGTGGGAAAAATTGTGTGGGCTGACACAATGTACGCTTGGTTGTGGGTTGTGGGTTGTGGGACGGGATGAAATTTTTTTGTGGTAGGTAGGGTGGGTTGTTTGGGAATTTTTAGTTCTATTAGATAGGATAGGATAGACATATTTTGCTTGTATAGATGGTGCGCTGTGATGGATGGTTTTATTGTGGATAATTTGGTGGGGTTGGCTTTTATGGTGGGACAGTGATGGACATTTTTTGGTGGGTAGTGATGGACATTTCTTGGTGAACCTGGGGGAGAAGAAAATTAGATGCAAGTATGAGTGATTAAAGTGTAATGAGTCAATTTATATTGTCTGATTGTATTGTAATAACCAACATGAATTGTTTTACTGTTGAATTCTAAACATTGTTGGGAGTATATTAATGTTAGTATTAAGCAATTTAATAGCTGTGATAAGGGAAAATGGGTGATAGCATATATTGGTTTGCAGTGTTGTATAATTGAATTTGTTATTATGCGACATTTTCAACTCCAATAGGTGTCATGTTGAAATGACTAGTATAATCTCCAAGGTGAGGTGAAAAAACAACAATAATGTATCTAACTTTAGTGTCGTTGACATTTTTCATTCCGACATATAATCTTTTAGAAGTGCAATGTGACCATGCAAGGCCTAAAGTGAGTTGCATTCTTCTATTGTCACAAGCTGTGAGTTTCATGTTGTTAGTTGTGTAGCATGTGTCGCGGAAGATATCTCATTTCATTTGTAACAAGTACCGCAATGTTGTTAGTAGGACGAGTGACTTAAGCTTTGGGGAAGTTTTTGAAGAAAAGATTTGATCTTTTAGACATGTCTCGTGTATTGTTTAAATAGTCAACGTCAAAAATAGCAATCGAGTCTGTAATAAGTACACAGACAATTCTGCCACTTACGGAAGCTTGGTGACATAATAATTCCACCCCATTTAAAGTGGTTAGTATTTATGTTGATGCGTCAACGCGCTTGATTGTAACGTGTTCCACACTTAAGTAAGTTCGACCATATTCGTACTTGTTAGTAAGGTCATCCAACGTTGGTTGAAGTCGATTTGTCATAAATAAATTGTTGCTATGTATGTAGATGGAGGCACAAAAAATACCCTCATAATAAGGCGGTAATTGACTATGTAATACTAATTGGAGGCATATTTGGGTTCTATCTGTACCACTTTCTCCAAAGACCTCGGTGATCATACCTGTTGTGTAACCACCATTCAAGAGGTTGTCGAATGCAGTGCAGGCAATTTTAATTTTTTGTTGCAATACTGTCAAGGTTGAAAGGGGTGAAGGTATAATTTCCATAATTGAGATAGTAAAAGAAAATTTGTGGCCTGCTGAATAATTGGGGATACAAAAGCTGATAAATAATTATGGCTAGTTATTTGGCTTAATGTAATCCTTACATTAATGAGGGAGGTATGGTGCATATGAAGGTTGGGCTCATTTTTCAACATGGGCTAATAGTACATGTGAAGGAAAGTGGAAGGGGTGAAGTGAAGTTTAAAATGTTGGAAGGAAAGTGTTGGAAATTTTGGGAAAATGTCGAAAATCAATGGGCAGGTCCAAAAAGTGATTTTATGCGTCTTTCCCATGAAAGAAAGATAATTGGACAATGGAATTTTGCCTGTAACATGCACACAACACTGAAGGTCAAGTTTAGCCCTATAAATCTGACGCCTAAGGATATGATAATGATGAGTGTTTTTATGATTGAATAGATTAAAGGATTAAAGTAGAAGTAGAAGTACATAAAAAAAACATTTGATGTATAACTCATCAAGGATCTAAACAATAAAAATTATATTTTATTGGTTTTTGGAAAATAAATGTAGTGTGTTAGAAAAAAAAATGTTCAACATAATAAAGTTATAGAACTTGTAATAAAGTATGTTATAAAACAACATACATAAGGAAATAATGTTTATACCTTATAATACCTTAACTTTATTTTAATTGTGAAAGTTTCACATCTTACACTATTAACAAATTGGACTTTCACACCTCGTTTATGATATTTACATGTATAAAAAAAAAGTCATGCATTGGATTGCATTAGGAACTCAGGAATGCGAGATAAGTGTAAGTATAACAAAAAAAATAAAAATGAGACGTGAATAAAATACAGGAGGGATGTTACACAAAATAGTAAAATGCGTGATAAGTGTAAGTATAATAATAAATAAATAAAAAAGAGATGGATGGAGTAGTTATTTGTAGAAAAATGTAGTTATGGATCCATCTAAATCCGGTTATTGACTTTCCTAAATAAATGAAGACAAGTTAAATAGCTAAGTTATGTATGCATGTAAGTTCAGATTTTGTATTTCCTTAAATGAAAACGAGTTAACTGACTCCAAATTAACCATGCATGTAAGTTATGTATCAGTATAACTTCGGTTATTGAATAAGGGGACTTAAAGGAAGAGTTGTTAAGTAAATGAATGAAGACAAGTTATTGAACCTTGTTACTGACTTTAACAATCCATATTGAGATGGACTTGGATGAACTTGAACTAGACACACTCAACATGAACATGCAACCACGCACACGATCAAGACTACGAACAATTGACTTTAACGAACACATGCACACTCATTTTAGAAGAGCGTCTCTTCTTCTTCAACCTTTTGAGTAAAATTGGTTTGTTCACCTTGCTCATCCCTTTGCTAATCCCAACATCTATCTTCTTTGTGCCCATACCTTTTGCAATAGTAACATTGGATGCTACCCATAGATTGATGTTGTCCTACATATTGACCATGCCCTCCACTTTCTTTACGACCTCGACCTCAACTATCAATACCACGACCCCGACCCCGACCATCTTCATAATGCCATTCATTTGACATTTCACCCTTAACTTGGAAGTCTTTCTCCTCGATATCTTCATTCGGCCTTAAAATTCTATCTTCATGGGCTAAAAGGAAACCCATTAACTCATCAAAACTATAAGAGGACATATTTTTTGACTCCTCAATTGCAGCAATAACATGAATGTAATATTTGTAAGACTCCTTGAAACTTTTTGCACCACTGGTGAGTCACTAATATTTTCACCAAACGACCTCATTTGATTAATTATATTTAACACTTTAGACAAATAATCTTGCACAGACTCTCTTTCTTTCATTTTAAGTGATTCGAAATTACCATGGAGGTTTTGCAACTTGGCAAAAAATACCTTACTATCACCTCTATACTCCATTTTCATAATTTCCCAAGCTTCCTTTGCCGTCTTAGCTGTTGAAATTCGAGGAGATATATCATCATCCACTGCATATTGGATAATAAATAAAGCTTTCGCATTTAATTTGCAATTGTCACGTAACATTTATCGGGTACCTCCGGTGGCTCCTCCGGTTCCTCATACCCGCTCTCAACAATATCTCATAACTCCTGGGTTGAAACATAGTTTGCATCTTGATACTCCATAAATGATACTTCTCACCTTTAAAAATTGGAATTTTGCGCGTATTTCAATGAATACCGTTAGTGGCCATGACAAACACTTTCTCACAATTTGTTTTAAAGAAAACCTCTCCTCCTCCTTTTTTTTCTATTTCTCTCCCTAGAATCTAACATGAAGCTCTGATACCATGTTGAAGTAAAAATAATAAAGTAAAGAGATTGAGAAGTATAGAAAACCCACGAAAACTACTGCATCTTTTGTCACTGATTAAAATGAATACAAACCAACCTTTTTGTAATAAACTAAGCTACGTCATCACTTCTAAAATATTACGACTAATCTAATTACGTGGATGCCTCCCCATTACTAAATAACTTAGTGCATTACTTCAAAGTGCTAACTGTAATAGCTAAAAATAAGGAAATAAATCTCCACTAACAACTTAAGTAAATATCCCATGACTCACTAACTTAACCGATAATTAGAAACTAATATTCCTAAAATTACTCCAACTAAGTTTGCATCAATAAACCAACATCTATTTGGGAGGAAACCAACCTCAGTTATTCCATCCATCTCCATGAATAACGCCTCAATCATCGAGGAATTCTTCAACTCCATCTTCGGCACCCATATCATCTCCTGAAGTCTTTTCACATTCGCATCAGTAAAACCATAACACTCGTGGTATCAATGGTATTCCCATTGGTGGAAGAAAATTTTAGGGCTTCTAAATAGGTTGGGGTTAGCAAAAATATGCATTTAGGATGCTCTTTGAATACCCATCCCTGATGGGATCAATGGTGGTTGAACTTTATGGTCATCGTCCATGGAAGATGATAGAGGATGGTATGAGGGAGAGAGAGAAGGTGTTGGTGCAATGTTGTGAATTTACTATGTAAAGCAAGTTATATATTGTATGAAGTATGAGAGAGAATTGGGGCTAATGATGGTTGTTGTTTGCATTGTGTTTTACCACGGTTAAGCAAATGTCTTCTTTTAACTTGCATAACAAATGTTGATGAAGTAACATAAATTTATTAATCATTTAATTTTATGGGAAAGATTTTGGAGTTTTTTGTCAGAAACAACCTTTTATAAGTGTCATTTTGTCAGAAACAACCTTATAAAATTTTTTTTGTCAAAAACAACCTTTAAACTCAATTTTTTTGTAAAATCAGACCTGGTGCCTATTTTCCGGCATTGACCGAGATTTTCCGGCCTTGACTTTATTTTTACCCCCCTTCCCTCTCTTTTATTTTACTTGGTATTAACTTTCCCTCCAATTTCATGCTTATAATCCACCCTTATATAACTATTTCTTCTCTCTCTTCCTCATTAATCCCAAATTCGAAAATTCCCCAACCAAAATCCCTAAATCTGGTGTGTTCTATTTTAGGGTTCTTCAATTGGTAAGTTTATGATTTTTCATCTCAATTAATTTCTTCTTGTTCATAACATTTAGGGTTATCTTTTGAATTGAATTAGGGCTTATCTTATTAATTGAATTAGGACATTCCTTTGAACTTAATCTGTTATTTTCATCACACAAAAAAGGAAAACACACAATCACCAAAATTAGCAAAAAGAAGAGAAAAATGTACAGTTAAGAGAGAGAGAATTACTGAAGAAAAAGAGAAGTAATTTACTGAAGAGAGAGAAATTACAGCATGGGAAGTTTAATGGCTCTTACTTGCTATTGCACAGAAGCATTCAATCACAGTATAAGGTCTTCAATCCTCTACAGTTCCAAAGAGAGGAGAGAGAAAAATAGGGTGTGGGTTTTGAAATAGGGTGGGTTTTAAGAATGAAATTGGAGGGAAAATTAATACCAACGTAATATAAAAGAGAGGGAGGGGGTAAAAAAAAAGTTAAGGCCGGAAAATCCCAGTCAATGCCGGAAAATAGCCACCAGGTCTGATCTTACAAAAAAATTGAGTTTAAAGGTTGTTTTTGACAAAAAAAATTTATAAGGTTGTTTCTGACAAAATGACACTTATAAAAGGTTGTTTCTGACAAAAAACTCAAAGATTTTGCTTAAACATGCAAACCAAATGTCATAGTAACATAACTTCATTGTTATTGTTGTTTTCATTCATAGTGTGTTAGTTTTATTATTTATACTATTCTAAATGTCTTAGTTTTTGTATTAATTGTTTTCTTGTAATTTATTATTATACATAAAGTTTATAACCACATATACTGACTTTATATTGTACGAGCTAAGACAAACAATATATATAAGAACAATGTGCTCATTTTATAGCACTACGTTTATTAACATATATAATAGAAGTAACTAATATATGTCAATGAGGTGTTGGTCTTATAACACTACGCTTACTAACATATATAATAGAAGTAATTAATATAAGTGAATAAGGTACTCGTCTTATAACACTCACTTAGTGACATTTAGAATAGTAAATTTAAGACCAAGCTTATTTACATTGATTAATAATAGTAAATATAAGTCAATAAGTTGTTCGTCTTGTAGCACTAACGCTTGGTGACATTTAAAATAGTAAATATTGAATTAGGTACTCGTCTTTTAACAATATTTAGTCACATTTAGAATGGTAACACTAGTGGAAAAGACCTTATATGTCACTTAGTAACAGATGCACTTTTTGTCAAACTGCATCCGAAAATGGACATTAAAAATGGGAGGCGTTAGGTGTACAATCTGATGCGGTCCTCTTGTGGACCGCATCAGATTAAAAAAACTATTGCGGTTTTTTTAAAATCTGATGTGGTTTGGTGGATTGCATCAGAAAATTCGTTTTTTGCCTCCCAAAAATCCCGCGTCAGTCCTCATGGCCTGGCCCAATTCCCTCATGGCCCAAAAATCTCGCATTAGTCCCTCATGCTAAATTCCCGTAAGTTTATTCATTTCTCTCTCTCTCTCTCACTCATCCTCTTCCCTCCCCTGTCTCTCTCTCTCTTCCTCTTTTCTTTCTCAACCCCTTTCACCCTCTACTCAACCCCTCTCTTCACCCTCTACTCAACCCCTCTATTCACCAGATCCGCTCTTCGATTTCTCTGTCAACCAAAACCCGCAACTACCTGATAAGTGTGAATTATTATATATTATAACCTTCTTATTCCCTTTTACTAGCTTCTTATTAGTATTATAAACTATAGGTTGTGGGTTTTAATTGTTTTTATATTTTATTTAGAAATTATATTTATATGAAGATTTATTAGTTTGACCTATCTTATATTTTATACTAGTAATTATTTATCGAATGTTGATAGGTACATTATAATGTTGGAGCGAAAGAAATGAAATTGGGCCTTAACAATTTTAATGGGTTAAACCTATTTGAATCAAAACAACAAAGCAAGAAGAATAAAAGGAACTTGGATTTCTTTATTTGGGAAATGACGTCCAACTAAAGAACAAAAGGGAGCTGGATGGGTTTTTGGTTTTGGAGGGCTGAAATATCACGCAACAACAGGAGGAGTGGGCTTGGATTTAAAGAGAGGAGAAAATCTGTTGGGCTGGGGGACGGACACCAACATACATCAGCAATAAAAAAAAAGGGTTTTTGGCTAGACGAAGAAAAGGAGACACGCAGGAGAGGAGCAGCAGACCAACTGAGGACGGCGGCAGAGTTCGACGAGGGGAAACGCAACAGCAGTACAACAACGCCAATTCGAGCCTTCCGTCATATTTTTCAGCCATGGTTTCTTATAATTGGGTGATATTCTCTTCAATTATGAGTAGCTAATTTTTTCTATTCTAGGGCCTAGATGAAACCTGTATTAGTATGATTTGATAATTTAGTTTTGTTTGGGAATTGAATATGGTTTATGATTGCATAACTATAGAGATTATTGTTGAGTTTATTTACTGTTTGCAATATAGATTGATTATTATTCTTGTAGAATGATTTATTAGTTTATATTGTTATCAAATTCACACACTTTGTTCTTGTAGTTCAAAGGGTGATGTTATGCAATGGTATTTCAAGAATTGTGGTTGAAAAGTTGAATAATTTATGCTTTAGTGTTAGATAAGTTATGTCACCTAATTAATCACAACACTATTTTGTTGGAAGTAATCCCGGCTTGTAGTTTAGGGAGCTTGATAAACCAATTAAATCTCACTCAAACTAAGTTGTCAATCATATTAGTATGATTTGATAATTTAGTTTTGTTTGGGAATTGAATATGGTTTATGATTGCATAACTATAGAGATTATTGTTGAGTTTATTTACTGTTTGCAATATAGATTGATTATTATTCTTGTAGAATGATTTATTAGTTTATATTGTTATCAAATTCACACACTTTGTTCTTGTAGTTCAAAGGGTGATGTTATGCAATGGTATTTCAAGAATTGTGGTTGAAAAGTTGAATAATTTATGCTTTAGTTAGATAAGTTATGTCACCTAATTAATCACAACACTATTTTGTTGGAAGTAATCCCGGCTTGTAGTTTAGGGAGCTTGATAAACCAATTAAATCTCACTCAAACTAAGTTGTCAATCATATTAATAGTGGTGGATTCGAATGTCCTAGAAGTTCCTCCATACTATTTGTCGTCCGTGAATTTTAGTAATTTGTTATTTTAGTATTACAATTTAAGTCTAATTAGCTAGTTTAATAGTCATAACCAAATCAATCAATTTATTTTCTTAGAATTAAATTAGTAGACGTTGAATTTAGCATTAACCCACGTTCCCTGTGGATACGATACCTTATTATTTATCACTATCTACTGGATCTTGTACACTTGCAAGAATAGGGTTTTATAACTTGTTTAAAATCGCTATCAAGTTTTTGGCGCCGTTGCCGGGGAACGGTGTTTGGTTAATTCAGTTTCATTGTCTACTAGTTCAATTTGTATTTTACGTGTCTTTAGTTTCTTGTTTTCTATTTTCTTAGTCTTAATTAAAAATTTAAAGAAAAAAAAAATATGTTTTTATCATTTTTGGCATTGTAATTAGTTCCTACAACTTGTTTTCCTTTATTCTTTTTTTTTTCCATCATATTTTTCCTGTTTTAATTTACAGTTTAGTTCCACTTATCTTTAGTTATATTTTAGGTGTTGGTGAATTCGGTTTAACTGTCTGCTATTTTAGTTCTTTGCATAATTTATATGTTTTTGATATTATTTATATTATGATTTTATTCTATATCATTACTAGCTCAGGTAGGAGTCTAGCTGTTTTAATCTTATAGTATTATTAGGTTATTTTTATTTCATAATTTATCTATTGTTAGTTTATGGCTAGGGTTAATTTTCTACAATATGAGGGAGAAGTATTTTGGAGGTACATGGAGAGGCTTAAAGATTTTCTTGCTCGATTCATAAACCATCATTTAGAAAAATGGGAAGTATGCCAAATAATTTATGAGGGCGTTAATGATGAGACTAGATGCATCATTGAGTCAATGTTTGATGGAGCCTTTATGTCTCAAACCGTAGATGAGGCTTGGAGTTTCTTTGAGTGGTTTATACAAGAAACTTATGAATGGGAGTCGGCTATGCATTTTAATTTATATGCTCAACCTTTACCAACTCGACCACCTTTTATGAATGATCTTTTGAATGAACCTCATACAAATAATTTACCTTCATACCAACCTGATTTTCAAATTTCGAGTTCCAATCATGATCTTGAGATTATCTTATCTACTATTAATGATCTTGGTGAGAAAGTAGAGGAGATAAATAATAGTTTGAGGGTATTACTAATGGAAGAAACTTTTTGGGAGAGTCCTGTAATGAAATCGTTATTGAGCCTTATCCCTCATGTTCACCATATTATATGGACGAATTAGAAGCACAAGAGCAACTTAATGAACATCAAACATTCCCAACTCATGATGAAGTTAATTTAGAGGATAATAACAAGGAGCATTATGATTGTGCACCACTTTTTCACATTAAGCAAGATCTTAGTTCAGTCAAGTTAGATGATTTTGGGGTAAACATGAATTTTGAGGTGAATAATATTGAGCTTAAGTTACCTATTGAGCAAGAGAGGTTAATCAATTGTGGGGATGATAAAGAAAATGAGACACTAGATACTTCAGTTTTGAGCTTTGACAAGAGTGAGCATGATACTAACATTTTATCTTTTCCTAGGGAAACACTCTCTCATATGGAGGATAAGCTGAATTGCACTAAGAAAATAAAAGAGTCACACCAGGAAAAGTTTAAATCTTGTATTGATGTAGAGGACACTATTGAGTTTATAAGTGTTTTAGATCCTATTGATTCTAATACATTAAGTTCTGATTCTTGTATGTCACTCTTTTGTCCTACAATAAAGTTTAGTTCCTCTTATAACCATCCAAGATTCATAATTTTAGGACCTGATTACCCACTAATATCTTATGATTATTTTCCATATCAAGAGATTGAAGTCAAACCATCTAAGTCTTTCAAAGAAGAAAAGAACAATTTTGATGTAATTTTGCATGACTTTACATGTTCTAGTGCCCCTATATTCTATAAATTGTCTCATTTGAATTACAAATATCAATTTAATCCTTTCAACAAATATTCTGGTCTTATTTCTATTAAGTTGTCAAGGGCTTTATCGCATATAATTACTTTTGTTTTATCTTATTCGTACTTCCACTTTTCTGCATTTTGTGGTCAATCTTATGACAAGCTTCTTCGAGCTTTGACGGGGTATGATTTAACTTACTAAAATAGAGTGGAGTGGTTGATGCTCTTTATCCATTATAATGTTATATCTTAGCTGAGTGTCTCCCATTCCCCATCTTAGTTAATTATTAGTCAAAGCTTATTACTATACTCTCTTCTTTTGGGGTAATACTAAATTATTCGGAGCATTGATATTTTTATGCTATGAATTAATTACTGCATTTGATTTTCATGTGCAGGAGTATGAAGTCTACAACTTGCTTGAACCCGTGAATTATGCCATCTCAGTACTCATCTCCTATTTTTGGCTGTTTTTGTAAGTTGCTGCATGTTGTTTTGCCACGCCTGATCAGTCAAAACTTGCTCTAGTGCTGCCCATTTGCCGCTGCAGTTTGTCATTGCCATTTGACCATTTGCTACTGATTTTTGTGGTTGTTGTACATCGTATGTTGCTGCTGCAATTGTAGTTCATATTCAGCATGTGTGCCGTATACTGCTGCCTTGCTGTCTTCTCGGCTGACATATTTAACGTTGCGCATCCTTATGTTCAGCTTCCACATCGTATACACCCCATCACCAGGTTGTGTTGCTCCATCCCCCTTATTTTATGCTTTTTATTACTCTCATCTTGCATTGAGGACAATGCAATAACTAAGTGTGGGGGAGAGGAAAAATTTGGGGCATTTTGGAATTGTTTGGTGTATGTTGCTGCTATTTGTTGTTGTTGGTTGGCTGGCTAGTTGTTTTGTGGGAAGAATCTTAATATTACAGGTTTAAATTATATGGCATTTAAGTGTCGGTTGTCCTATTTATGGGGAGATACTGCCCAAATTTTTGACAAAATTTAATGGGAAATTTTTTAGGTTTATATATGTTATTATGTGTCTATTTGAGGGTATATTATGCACCATTCATTGTCATCTCATAGATGAGCAGCTAGTTAATGAGAATAATTGATAATAGGCTCTAATCTAACAACGTTTTACTCAAATTCCGTTTTATTACATAAAAAAATTATTTTTGAAGTTATGAATGTGATGGCTTTAACTCTTGCAACCTATTAATGTACCTTAATAATGATCATTCTTATTAGTAATCTAGCACACTTTCTTCATTGGCTTAGATGCGGGGTATGGAGGAAGGACTTTTATACTTTAATCTACCTAATTAGTACCTATACTCTTCTTGGTGATCTTTCACTGCTCTTGGTTACTGGAGAATTACTTGACTTTGTTAAAAAAAACAGAGGGAATCATGGTTCAGAAAAAAAAAAAAGGAATTAGTAATCCAAATTATCAAAATTGTGAGAATGTGAACCATTGAAAAAAAATAGTGAAAATTCGTATTTCCAAAAAGAAAATCGAAAAAAAGCATAGAAAAAGCCTCAAAAGCGATGCAAACAACAAAGTATCGAGTACTCCTTTGAGATCATTGGGTGGCAAGTGCAATGTCATATGAAAGAGACGATCCATGTACGGGTACTAAGTGCCTCTTGTACGGAAAAGTATGTGGGAATCAACTGAAATAATAATCAAGTCCGACTAAAATACCTCGTATTCGAACGTCAATACACTTGCACATGAGCACCTAGATTACTTATGAGAACAAACTAATTTTATTATAAAGGTTGTTCGAGAATAAAAGTTCAACAGCGTTCATAGCTTGCTAACCTAACAAAAATGTTTTTTGTGACTAACTTTTTAAGTTTTTTTTTTTTTAAAAAAAAAAACAAACCATTTTAGCCTACTATTAAATTCTCATTAGTCTTTGGTTTCTTCTTTGAGGGGTGGTGAGTGATACGATGCTAGTTGGTCTTCAGTAATAATGGATATTGCTTTAAAAATTTATTTGCTCGAGGACTAGCAAAGTTGTAGTGTGGGGGAGTTGATAAGTGTGAATTATTATATATTATAACCTTCTTATTCCCTTTTACTAGCTTCTTATTAGTATTATAAACTATAGGTTGTGGGTTTTAATTGTTTTCATATTTTATTTAGAAATTATATTTATATGAAGATTTATAAGTTTGACCTATCTTATATATTATACTAGTAATTATTTATAGAATGTTGATAGGTACATTATAATGTTGGAGCGAAAGAAATGAAATTGGGCCTTAACAATTTTAATGGGTTAAACCTATTTGAATCAAAACAACAAAGCAAGAAGAATAAAAGGAACTTGGATTTCTTTTTTTGGGAAATGACGTCCAACTAAAGAACAAAAGGGAGCTGAATGGGTTTTTGGTTTTGGAGGGCTGAAATATCACGCAACAACAGGAGGAGTGGGCTTGGATTAAAAGAGAGGAGAAAATATGTTGGGCTGGGGGACGGACACCAACATACAGCAGCAATAAAAAAGAGGGTTTTTGGCTAGACGAAGAAAAGGAGACACGCAGGAGAGGAGCAGCAGACCAACTGAGGACGGCGGCAGAGTTCGACGAGGGGAAACGCAGCAGCAGTACAGCAACGTCAATTCGAGCCTTCCGTCATAATTTTCAGCCATGGTTTCTTATAATTTGGGTGATATTCTCTTCAATTATGAGTAGCTAATTTTTTCTATTATAGGGCCTAGATGAAACTCGTATTAGTATGATTTGATAATTTAGTTTTGTTTGGGAATTGATTATGGTTTATGATTGCATAACTATAGAGATTATTGTTGAGTTTATTTACTGTTTGCAATATAGATTGATTATTATTCTTGTAGAATGATTTATTAGTTTATATTGTTATCAAATTCACACACTTTGTTCTTGTAGTTCAAAGGGTGATGTTATGCAATGGTATTTCAAGAATTGAGGTTGAATAGTTGAATAATTTATGCTTTAGTTAGATAAGTTATGTCACCTAATTAATTACAACACTATTTTGTTGGAAGTAGTCCCGGCTTGTAGTTTAGGGAGCTTGATAAACCAATTAAATCTCACTCAAACTAAGTTGTCAATCATATTAATAGTGGTGGATTCGAATGTCCTAGAAGTTCCTCCATACTATTTGTCGTCCGTGAATTTTAGTAATTTGTTATTTTAGTATTACAATTTAAGTCTAATTAGTTTAATAGTCATAACCAAATCAATCAATTTATTTTCTTAGAATTAAATTAGTAGACGTTGAATTTAGCATTAACCCACGTTCCCTGTGGATATGATACCCTATTATTTATCACTATCTACTGGATCTTGTACACTTGCAAGAATAGGGTTTTATAACTTGTTTAAAATCGCTATCACCACCAAGAAGGAAGACGGAAGGAAGAAGACGGCGAAGAAGGAAGAAGACGAAAGGGTGAAGAAATAAGACGAAGAAGGAAGAAGGCGAGGAAGACAAAAAATCGAAGAGACGAAGACGAAGAATTTAGGGTTTGTAGATTTAGTTTATTTTAATTATTTAAATTTTTTTGTCAATTTTCGTTTTTTTATTTCTTTCGTAATTTATTATTTTTCTTTTTGATTTTCGTTATTTTTTAATTTCTTTTTCCAATTTTCGTTTGTTTATTGATTTTTTTTCTTTTATATATAAAACTTTGTTGATTTTTGTTTATCTATTGGCTTTTTAATTTTCGTTGGTCGTCTCTGTATTTAGTCTGTTTTTAGGTAGATCTAGGCTCCATTAATTTGTTCAAGTACAGGTGTTAAAGGTTTATCTAAGAAATGTGACAAGTGCTTTTTTGTTGGTTTAATGCGTTTGCGTTAACTTGTGTGGTATGTAGTGATGATGTGGCAGGATGAATTATGTTAGTAAGGAATGATGTTTTGTGGGATTTTGGGTGTGATTGTAATGCTAGACATTCACAATGGTACACTGTTAGTCGAGTGCAAACACTTGAGCAACTACAAGAGGGGGGTGAATTGTAGTTGGGGAGATTTTCTAACTTTTTGCGGAAATAAAGCAATCTTTAAATAAGAAAGAGAAAAGAACATAAACTTAAAAGAAATAAGAACACGAGAATTTTTACAAGGAAAACTTCCTAGGCCCAATAGGAAGAAAAATCTTGACCACGAGGGATTTTGACTTCATTCTCTTTAATATACTTAGGCCAAAAGACTCTCTTTTGTACAACCTAATATTGGATCTTCTATTCCTCTAGGAACTTGCTCCCTGTCACCTTGTTCCCCCTGAACAAGTGACTTTCTCTCTTGACTTCACTCGAAGTCTTTCTCTTTCTCGCTCTTTTCTTTCTCTTTCTCTTTTTCTCTCGAAATGATTATAGATTTTGTTTCACACAACCCAATCTCTAATACAGTGAATAATAATGAAAGAAGAGATGAAACCGAATATACTTTCACAGAAATATTACAATAAAATTCTGAAAGCTTAATCATTTTGTTCGTTACACACAACTATTTGTAGATAACATATTGTCCCATGATCTTCTCCACGAACATAGTGGGAGCTAAATTTCAGCCTCACTCATCCACTTTGTAGCCGTTAAAAATCCGTTGGAAGTTGTGCTGTTACGATTCCAAATCTTCAGCCACGATCACACGCCATATAAATAGGTAAGCTGTTGTGGGTTGTTGTAGTTCCTAAAATCTAGGAACTACTTCAACAGCCCTCCTTTTTAGGTGTTGGAAGTTAGCGCCTCACAACGCTTCTCATCAATTAACTGTTTCATTTCCTGCGCATATACTAACTTCCAAGAACATTATGGTTTCTTATATTTTCACAAATTAAAGTCCATAATATTAATTATTGGTCAAAAACACAAATAAAGTTAATAACTTAATTTTTTATTAAACTCCTAATCAATTCTCCATAAGTTATTGAACATGAAATTTGTGATATAAAACAATAAACCTAAATAAAATAACAAACCTAAATTATAAGATAAAATAAATCTAATAAAACACACGAAATAAAAGAAACTAAATTAATCAAAGATAAATATTTGTCATCATCAAAATAGTGAATACAACATACACAGTTTCCGGTTTGATTCTACGTTGCTAACATGATATTTCATGCTTTGTTTAGATTGTGGGGGAGTTGATTTAATCATTTATATGGTTAGTATTGGTCATGAAAGCTAGAGGCACTCAATTGGGTTTGGTTTGTTTCTAAGGAAGGGTGACTTGGTGTTTGGTGCAAGAATATTTGGTTAGGTAGATTGGTTTTAAGAGTGAGTTTTCTTCGGTGGTAATTGTTATGTGCTACATATGCATTTAGGTAGATCTGGTCTGTTAGGCTTATGACTACATTGTCATATATAAAGCTAATCTAGTTGATAAACATAATTCTGAAATTAACAAACAAAAGAAATATTTAGTGTGGCTTGCAGGTTGAGGCTGCAGTAAAAAATATCGATCCTTGATTGAGTGATGTTATAAATATCTTCAACTTGTATAAATCCTTGTTGATACCATATATATAGTTCATCCGAGTTGTAACCCTCTGTATCTGTAAAATGCTCTGGTTATTTTCTTGATCTTGCATGATCTAATACTTAGCACCAATTCAGGCCTATGTTGATGTTGTTCTTGATCTTGCTTCGCATTTTATAACGTGTCTCCGTCGTTATGCGAGCTTTTGTCGTACATTATCAAATCATGTTGTTCAAGTGGGAACTGGTGGCAACCGGAGTATGGTGGCTGGCCCTACACTAAGTGTTGCATCTCTTGCTCCAAATCAGGGTAGAGGTGATCATGGGCCGGGCCGGGCCGCGGCCAAAAAAATTTGCCCATTGGCCGGGCCGGGCCGGGCCGGGCCTAAATTCGGGCCGAATTTTTGTGTCCAAAGCCCGCTATTTCGGGCCGGGCTTAGCGGGCTTTTGCGGGCCAAAACGGGCCGGGCCAAAAAAATAGACTAAAAAGTCGTTTTTAGCTTTCCCAAAGCCCGCCCAAAAACAAAAAAAAAAATGACCGGGCCGGGCCCGCCGGCCCCGGCCCGCGGGCCGAAAAATTCTGCCCAAAACCCGGCCCAAAAACGGGCCGGGCCAAAATGATCACCTCTAAATCAGGGTGAGTGCTCTAGACTTTTCGACTATGCATGTGCTGCCCCTCACACCCAATTAATGTCTCACTTGTTTCTTAATTCAAGCTAAGGTTACTTTTTGCTAGGAGAGTATTTTGTAAGTCTTTGCAGTTGTCATGGACCCACCCAAAAAGGCTGCTTAGACTGTCCCCTTAGACTTCATTATATTTCTATCCCTTGCATTCCTCCCCAACCCCCCCCCCAAATAAAAGAGTACCCAGAGAGGGGTACAAGTGTGTGAAAACTGAATATGTGAAAACATAATTTCTTTACCTAGTAGTTGTTAGTATTTGACGGTGAATATTAGTGTTCGTTTAACCTAGCTGTTATTAGTGTTTTCAAAGCTACTCTAAAAGGAGAAAGACTTGGTATCTCATTAGACTCCAATAAGGGCATTTTGGTAATTCATAAGTCGAAGATATCAAAATAGAAGTAAGCTAGCAAAAAAAATTTTACTTTGGTAGTAAGAGTCAGTTTGGTAGTAAAAGTGAAAATTATGGTGCCAATAACTTGATTATGATTTGGTACGACCTTACCTTTATTTTGGTACATTCAACCTATAAAATTACCAAAAACATAATATTTATTAGTTTTTTCAAACCACTAGTTCAAACACCAAAAGTTACTTTAAACACTATTTCACCAAATACTAATTTAGGTTATATTTATTTCAAATACTAAAAGCTAATTCAGAAGTTATTGTTGAACATGTATTTCATAATATTGATGTGGCTAGCATTCATTTGTCAATTCACAAAATTAAGTACATTTGAATACCATGTTTTAGAAAGAAGAAAAAAAAAGAACGCTAAAATAAGCATTGGGATTCAGTGTGAATGTGAGAGGATAGTCCTTAGTCCTGATATGTCCATATGCTTGCTGCAGAATGAGATGGCAAATGGAATCATACTTTCAATAATCAATACCATTTGAAAATTTGTAATTTGTGGGTACCTACATTTGTACTTTTGTTATGCAAACCAAATGCTTGGTTATGTGTTCATCTGTCTAAAATCTAAATGTAAGCGTTAGATATGAGTTATGACTATGAGTTTGATTTATCTATATGCGGTGCAATGTTAATTATTAGGCAGGAATCGACTAACCACCAAAATTAGGGATTTATGGAAACAATCTCAACTATAGCCAATCTTTCTATAATGATAGTGTAATGGGACAACCAAACAAGTTTGAGAAGGTTAATTGTACACATTAGAATGTGCATGGTTGATTATAATGAAGTGCCTCTTTCTGTTTGGTTTTGCCAATCTTGTTTTTTTTTTTTTTTTTTTTTTTTTTTTGCATTTTTATGGAATTCTGTTTTGTATAGTAAAGTTATTTGATGAATTTATTGGCTTGCAGATACATTTGTAATGATACTCGGAAACCTTTCGAGAAATTAGAAGACAATTATTATTGTCCTGGTAAGTCAGATTACCCACTAGTAGAATACTAAAGGAATTTATACACATTTATGAAATTTCGCATCTTTTCCTTCATTGTGATGTTTTTCCGGGCTTCAAACAGCTAGGGTTCGGGAACAAAAATGTTTTAGAAACGGGAAAGATGATGTCCTGGAATTTCCCAACTTTCCATGCTCAATAGTTAATAGGCAATTTATACACTTATCAGAAAGATGAATACTTAGTTGAACATTATCAGTCCTAAATTTTATGTTTCCAACCTTTCATGAAGAACTATGTACAAAAAGCTTGAATGATTTAAACTGTAATTTCGAGATTGTACAGATGATATACTCTTTACACATCAATACAATACTCAAAGTTACTTCCTCTCAAAAATGATAAAAGAAAAAACACTCCCTTCCTTCTCTCTCTAAAAAGTGCCCTAAAAAACCAAAACCTAGAAAACCCTAAGCGGGCTGCCACTCCAGCCTAGCAGGCTCGCTGGTGGCATCAGGGTCGTCGACGAGCCTGCATCAGTTCTTTCCCATCGTTCTTAGGTTAGACTTGTTCCCTTCCCCGTTCCCCTAAGTCGAAGTTATTAGAATCTCTCATGATCTTGTAATCGAGTAATCTGAAGTTTGATTCTCGTTCATTATTTTCATTTGATTGCATGTGAAGCTTAATTTCTCTGATGATTTATTAATGTGTTGTTGTTATTTCAGACACTTTGGAACCATTGATACACACATAAAGAGTCAAATTTCTTCAGCATTGTTGTTGGATCTTCTCAGTGAGTTTCATTTCTCTTGATTATATCCAGATGTTGACTCTGTTCATAATATCTAGCTGTACTTTTGGAGGGTAATTTTTTATTTATACAGATGTTTATGCATTCTGCTCTATTGATTATTTGTATATCAAAGTAAGGAACCAAACAATTCATGTGGCCTTACAGGCTTTCGGCGACTGTACAATTGTGGCTAATAGGATCTCATGGGTTCTAATTCTGCCTGCTTGAAGCTATAGGACTACCAATATGCTACCGCTGAGACCCTCATCACCTTTCTGACAAAAGGCATTTAGCATATGTCCTTTGCAGGGAGAGTAACATTCTTTGTAAAGCCAAAGTCTACAGCTCATGGGATATGCATATAGTGATTATTTCATCATAATCTACAAAGTTGCTTTTTAATGAGTTCATGGTGTTATGTCTCGCAAAAATATAGTTAATATTCTCATGTATCAAATTATTTATGTTTATGCTTCAATTAAGCATAATATGCTTAATAAAATAATTATTGATATATATTATTGATTTTGTATTAATTAATAATGAAAAAATCCAAAAAAAAAAAACAAATTTTTGGTTTTTGGGGTGGTCAACCGTTGCAGTTTTGACCCAAAACGTCTCAAAACCGCAGCAGTCAATCATTTACCGCGAGCCCACCTGATGCGGACCAAAACCGCATCATTAAGTCCGGTTTTGACCGTATCAGATGGGCTTTTTCCCAGTAGTGGAAATACATGTTAATAAGTTGGTCGTCTTAGAACACTACGGTTATTTACATTGATAATGTCGCCATTACACAGTTGTTTCCTTGGAAGAGAATCCTTCCATCTCAACTACTGATCTTCCCTTTGTCGCTTTCTTCCAAGCTCCATCCAACTGAATGACGCAATAATCCTAGTGTTGCTCAATTTCCTCCCTAGTGGCCCTCTCCCCTGGAATTGTCCCTGACTTGTATGCATGCTCTACTTTGAATATGGTATATCTTACATGGTCCTCTCTTAGTATGTTCTCACATCTCATAGAATTGCCTTGGGTTGACTTGGCCTCCTCTGAATACCACTCTGTTTTGGTGCAGCCATATAGCCCAAAGAGTGGCCAAAAATAGATTGCTTATGTGCTGCTCCTTCGATTTTCCACATGTGTAGGAGGTAGCTTGGTAACCATTCTTGAAAGGGTACACTATAATCCTGATCAACCTGAGCCCAAGCGGAAATTCTCCAGACCCTTTTTATCAACTCACAATATCTGAATAAGTGTGCCTCTATTTCCCTTTCCTGGCCACAAAGATAACACTCAGGCTTGACAAGGACTCTTCTTTTTCGTAGGTTTTTAGTTTTAGCCAGTGCGCTATGCATTATCCGCCTTCTTAGGGTACACAGTTTCCTCCAAAAATATGTAGTGCCAACTATGACGTTAGCGTGGCCCCCTTTTCCATAAGTAGTGTATACACTTCCTTGGCACTTATTTCTACCTTGTTCCTCCATCCCCACACATAGTTATATTCAATGTCACACTTTGGAATACGAGTAGTCAAATTTTTGAATGTCGATTGGGCTTCAAATTTCTCGGAGATAAGTATGCATTCCAAGTCTTACCTTCAGGAATCGAGAGGTCCTTAACTAGGGTTATTCCTTTCTCTTGTAACCTGACCACATGTTTTACCTGTACGGAATGACCCTTGATCCATCTATCTTCTTGAACATTCATTGTGCACCCATTCTCCATGGTTCTTAGAAAACCTTCCTCGCAGTCTACTACATCCAATACAGCCCTCTAAATCCCCATGAAGACCCCTGGAGCTTATGCTTTTGCATCGCTAGCGAGACCGGCGAGCCTTTTTATTTTACTCTTAGGAGTTTCGAGACTAGCAGCTCAGGGTTATTATAAACTCTCGCTACTTATTTAGCCGACATTTTGCTGTAGCAATGGACGTTTTGCACTCCTAACCTACCACTACTTTTTGGGCTCTCAATTACTTGTCTACTTTTCCCATATATTTTCTTATCATGGCGTGCCTCCCTATATAATTTGAGAATACTGCATTTATATTTTTGCCTGCCATCGATTGTGACAACAAGAAGACAAACATATTATGATTGCACAAACATGCAAGAATTGCATCTATGAGGATAATCCTCCCAGCATGCGACACTGCCAGATATTTTCAATCCTCTACCTTCTTCTATACCTTCTCCACTATTGGCAAAAACTTCCTGGAGCTCCTGCCATCAACCTCTATATTGCACCCCTGAATTTCGAGTGATTAATTCAATTAAATAATATTAAAATTTTATAGAAAATTCGGCAGAGTTCCGTTTGAAAAATGGACTGCCTAAAATTTAATTTAGGATTGGCGTCCGACTTTTAAACCTGTATTCAACAAATCAGCAATCCAAAATCCAAATTCCCAACAACTCCACCCATTTCAAATACCAACAAAATTCCGGTATAACTACTCGAAATCCAAACGTGTTATTCCACGATTATTACGAGAATAATCGCTAAGGAAGAACTACCTGCACCAAAACTAAATTAAAGCTTATTTTAAACTATTACAACCCAACCGAATAAAGATTTAGGTGGATTAATATTTACAACCCTAAGTTTCAAAATATTGATTATATATAAGAAATGCACCAGAACAGAACTATTATAACTATATTTACGCAAAACTAGTGGACGTTGCTCTCCGCCCATACCCCGACTCTAAGCCTTCATGTACCTGCATATACCAAGCATGTAGTATCAGCCAAACAGGCTAAGCAAGATTCAATACTGTAAAGGCAAATATATGTGTAGGTAGGATGCATTAATTATATCCTACAAATCATTCACTTTTGCAACCCAAATACTAAATAAAAACATTGTAAAAACATTTTTCTTCATTTCTTTTGCAAACCATATACTTTTCTATTTTCTCTGCTAAAACAATTTCTTTCAGAATCTTAGAATCATAAATCTATGGAATGGAAAGAACTTTATTTCCCATTGGGCTAGCTAGGCCCTCCGGGTAACTATTAAACAATTTCTTTTGCAAACCATATACGTTGCTCTCCGCCCATACCCCGACTCTAAACCTTCATGTACCTGCATATATCAACGTACCCCCCAACTATTTTGTAATGTCGAGACGATCCCGATGAAGTTCCAATTCCTTGAGACACCATAAAGGCAATCCCAACCAGTTTAAAAACATAAAACTATCCATAAATCTTTTCTGTAACTATTCTATAATTCAAGGTTTGAAAACAAACTATCCGTATTAGGAGGAACATCCTCCTATTCAAACCAATCTCGACTCAAGAAAGAAACATACCTTTATAATCTTTTCTCGTAAATATGAAAATTTTAGTTGAAATCTTATCTTTTGTAGACCTTTCTCGTAACTATTAAAGATTTGAGTAAGGAATCTTACCTTTTAAACTATATCAAACCAACTAGCTCAGTCAATACGGCTCCTCAATGAAACCGGAATCTACAATATAAATGTGTGTACTTCGTAAGTAAAAGACTTGGATACAACTAACTCTAGTTCACAAAGCCATCAACCTTTTCTAATTTCACATAAAACATCAAACAAACATATCATGTTCTTTTACCATATAAATGACTTTCATGTTCTAACATCTAAGTCAAACCGTCTAACTTAAACCGTCTAACTACAATCCTTACCAAATTAATCAAAATCATCTTACTTTATATTAAGTCAATATTAAAGAATCATATGTTCATATGGTAACTCAAAAGTTCATTATGAAGCAATTATATGAAAAGTATAGTTTTAAATCAACTATATAAAATATGAAATTTGAACAGAAACTTAATATGAGCATAACTTTCTCCTACGAAGTCCAAATCAAGCGTTTCTTGAGCCTATCATGAGTAAAATTTCAATGCGAACAACTTTTGTGGAATAGTATTTTTGCTAAAAATGCCCGTAAACTGCCTAAAAATGCAAAATACGAACCTGAACTGGTAATTCTACGAATTACAGCACGCTATATTCAATTCACTTGAACATTAACAGGCTTCCTACTATTCTAAAGTAACTATTAAACTCATGAATGAACATTCAACTCATAAAATTCCACACCCAAACTCTAAAATCAAAAACCCCAATTCAATTTCAATCTAAAAACCCTAACTTCATAATTTTAAAAGAAAACTTAAATTAGTTGAGGAATTCATCTTACCCACTAATATAGAAGATTTGGGATGAGAAATAACTTGAAAACGCCCCTAATTCAAGCACCAAATGCTCCAAATTACAGCAACGACGACCCCCCTTTTCTTCCTTGCGTCATCTGCAAAGAACTAAGTGTGTAACTTGAGAACTGCTTTGGCAATGCACATTCCCTGAATTGCACCCTGAGTCTCCACCTTGCCTAACATTCTTGAAAACACATCCATGACAAGGATGAATAGATAAGGCTAACGGGGATCCCCTTGCCGCAAACCACATTTCGTTAAGAATCTCTGAGAAGGTTCCTCGTTAATTATGATGGAGTAAGAAACTATTGTAACACACTGTATTTATCCATTGCACACAATTTTCAGGGGATCCCACCTAGTGAAGTAAATATTGAAGAAATGTCCAATTGACTTTGTGATAGGTCTTGAACATGGCAATCTTTAGCGCCAATAAATAATCCTTACCTTTGGAATGGCGCTGCAACTTCATTATAAGCTCGTGCGCTATTAAACAATTATCCGCTAGCATTCTACATGGTACTCCTATCCTTTTGTTATTTTGTTTAACAATATGTTCTTGTGATACGAGAGAGATAATACTAATCAATATATACATATAAAGGAGGAACTTTTTGGGAGCATAGAGCATGCCACACAGGATTGTCATGTCATCAATTTTTTTTCTTTTTTAGAAAATTAAATACATATAACGAGCCGTGGATAAGCGAAAATTAGAGTTTCGTGTTGAATGAACAACTTAAATTATCATATTATGTAATTTGTGTATAACTTTTGCTACGTAATTCGAAATATTATAATTTTTGTACCATTGGATAGTGCTCGAAATACGATCCATATACAATATAGTTCTACAACTTATGAATAGAGCGCGCCACGTAGGATTGTCATATCATCAATTCTTATTTTTATTTTTTACAAAAATAGAGTTCTCTATATATTTAAATACATGTAAGAAGCTTTTGATAAGCGAAATAGAGTTTTATGTTGAATGAACAACTTAATTATTATATTATATAATTTGTGTATAACTTTTCCTACGTAATTCGAAATATTATAATTGTTGTACCATTGGATAGTGCTTGAAATACGATCCATATACAATATAGTTCTACAACTTATGAATAGAGTGCGCCACGTAGGATTGCAATCTCATCAATTTTTATTTTTAGTTTTTTTACAAAAATAGAGTTCTACATAGATATAAATACATATAAGGAGCTTTGGATAAGCAAAACAGGGTTTCATGCTGAATGAACAATTTAATTATTATATCATATGATTTGTGTATAACTTTTGCTACGTAATTCGAAATATAATAATTTTTGTGCCATTGGAAAGTGCTCGAAATATGTTTCGAAATAGATCTATATACAATATAGCTCTACAACTTATGAATAGAGAGTACCACGTAGGATTGTTATGTCATTGATTTTTATTTCAAATATAATAAAAAATAGAGTTCTACACATATTTAAATATATAAAAGGTGTTTTGATTAGGGAGAAATTTACGTTTAGTTTTGAATGAACAACCTAAATTATTATATTATGTAAATTGAATATGACTTTTGCTATTTAATTCAAAACATTATCATTTTTTACAAATTGGAAAGTGGTTGAAATATGATTCAAAATGAGAACCATCTACAATATAGTTTTACAACTCATAAAAATATATTTAATTAGATGAATGATAAGACATTTTTTTAGTCTTTCTTTTTGATAAATATAATAATAATTAAGCTATAAGTATAGTGTACAACACGTTATTCTAGCATTTTATAATAGGTCCAATTTACAAAATTAGACATATTATCTTTTAAAATCTCAACCTTAATTTCTCCACTTAATAAAAACAATTTAGTATTGCAACAAAATTTATTAAGTAAATTTATTGTTACAACAAAAACTAAAATCTGTAGCGACAAAGTTACATATATATAAGAATTTTGGATGGTGAAAAACTTAGAGTTTGATTTCAAAAAACAACCTTAGAATATTATAAATAGCTCCATCCAAGCATGTCATGTCATTGTTTTTTATTATTAATTTTTTTTTATGTTCACTATATATATAAATACATATAAGGTGTTTTGGATAAGTGAACATTACATTCTGATTTTAGATAAACAACCTAAATTATTATACTATGTAAATTAAAATACTTCCTCCGTTTCAAAATAGATGCTACATTGTCTATTTATGGGTATTTCAAAATAGATGCAACATTGTTTTTTTTCCTTATTTAGTAACTTTTGCCTTACACTTTTACCATTTTACCCTTACTAACTTGTGTTATGTAGATTAATCTACTTCTAATAATCTGATTAATCCTAACAGAATCTAACCTAAAACTAATGATTCCCACCAATTTTTATGACCCCCCAACTACCCCACTTAAATTCCCACCCCACCAACTCCATCTAACCTAGGGTTCTTCATCATCATTCATCTCCCTCGTAACTGCTCATCTCCCTCTGTTCTCTCTCTAAGTTTTTCAGATCTACTCTCTCTCCTGAAACACCAACTCTTCAGATTTTCGCTCTCTCTCTCTCCTCATCTTCGTTTTTCTTTCTGTTCTTCATAATTTTCCTTCAAAATCATTTTCTCTCTCCTTAAAAATGGTTTATTCAATCAATTTGGAACCTTTGATTGATGCGCATTTTGAAACTACGGATGAGGGAGAGGCGATGTTCATCTATGACGTCATGAAATCAATTGAACATGGTTCTCCTTGGCCCCGTAGACTTTACGAATCAGGGGCTGCTGAGAAGTGTATGGGTCCAAGTGCTTGCAAAGCTTTGGGTGCTGTTCTTCAAAATATCAAGGACATGAAGGAACCTTGGTTTCCTGATGATTTACCAAGTGAGTCCTCTGAAGAAGATGAAATTATAGATCTGGTGAGTTTCGAGGAAGATGTGAAAGAAAAAGTGGTTTTCAAAACTCCCACTTTACCCCCACTCTCTGTCTCAAAAAAACCTAATTCTGAACGCATTACTGTTTGTGCTCTTCCTTGTATGGACTTCTGAGATGAATTACTATTCATACAGCCGAAAAGGAAAGGCTAAGGTGGGTTCTTTTAAAGAAAGTGGTGGTAGTGGGAGTAAATCGGTCATGCAATCTGGTTCAAAGAGGAGGGGGATAATGATTGGTGGTACTGATTTGAACAAAAATTCTTGTAAGGGAGGTTTGACTATTGTCCCTTTGTTATCCTTATTTACTTGCGTTTTTTTGCATGTTAATATTTGCTGTTGTTGGTTTGTGTTCTTCTGTTTTAATGCTTATGTATATTTGCTTGTGTTGGTGATCTTGAATCTGATTGGTGATGTTGAATGTTTCTGTTGGTGATGTTCAATGTTTGGCTTGCTGTTGGATAAGCTTGGATTGTGTTTGATGCTTGTGTTCTTGGGAGCTGTTGGTTGTGTTGGTTGATTATTGGTTTGTTGAGCTTGACCTAGAGTTTAAGGGTGATGTCAAATTGATGAATGATGACTTATGAATAGATAAAGCACTTTTGTTGTGGGATTGGTTTGTTGTTCTTTATTGAGTCCCCCTGTTTTTTAAATCACTCCCTAATCCATATGATGAAGGACTCACCAATAACTTGAAGTGAGTCAATGATTTGCTCGGCATTGTGCCTTGAGGTGTTAATGATTTGATCTCCTTCATAAGTTAAAAGTCTCCCTGATGGATTGTAGAAGGTCAAATGATGTCTTTACATGAATGATTGTGATTGTGGTTCTTTGCTAATTCATAGTATGCCTCGGTCCCTAAAACTAAAGAAACAATAACAATGATGTAAATAAGAAACATAAATGTAAATAGAATAAGCATAATCATTGATATAAACTGCATTTACAAACCTACATTCCTCCACTACATGTACATAGCTTAGGTTTGGTGTGCAGTTTAACAAAAGTTCCTACTTCAATGTCATTGTTATGTATTTACCAAAAAAAACATGTTCTTCCAAAAAACTGTTTTCTTCACAAAATTCACCCACTTTTAATGTACTTCCAAAAAACTGTTATCTTCACAAAAAAAATGCACACATACCATTCATTTTAGTCTTCATCAATAACCCCTCATTGTCAAAGTACTCAAGTTCTTTACTTTCATTTGGTAACTTCTCATTCAAATAGTGCACAGCTTCATCCACAATAACTTGATCACATTTGACAGTTTTTGGGAGAAGACCCAACCTTTCTAATCTTGCCTTCCCATGATGAGGGTTCTTGTAATTATTACCTCCTTAACCTGTAGAATCTCAACCATAATCCACTGTAATTGTAACCATGTGTATTTCATAACACTAGGATCAAATCTGTCATATGCATCTTGCACATTTGTTATGAGCTCATCTATGTTCTTAGGAAGAGTTTGATACATTAAAGCTTGTATGGCTTCAAAAAAACCTAAATCAAGAACATTTAAATCTGGGGACTGAGGTGGCTGTTGAATGAGCATGATGTTGAACCCATTTTGAGTTGCTGCTGCCTTGAATGCCTCATCATTTCCTTGTATGTGAGGCCTAGCATTGTCCTGGGTGAATATATCCTTGGACATACCAGCAGGCCACTTACTCATTATAGATGGCAGTACATTTGTATAATCATGTCTCTGATGACCTTCTGAGTGATCCTCTCAACAGCCTTTGTTTCAATAGTGCCCTTATCTCTGTTTAGGTAGTGTATTTTGCTGCCACCCTCTCTACAAAAGGAAAGATGCCAAACTTGCCATCATGAATCAGATTACCTTCAGCATCATACATTGGTTTTGATACTACCCCCATAAACATAGCTTTAATTTTGAATCTCTTTGATTGGCAACATCTATATGGATCATCTTCTCTTGGCAATAAATAAAATCTCCTTGTATCTGGGTTCAAGTAGAACATTTCTCATCAATGTGTATGATGTTCTTCATGTGTATAAACTGTGCTTGTTCAGTGGGTGTGTCAGGCAGAATGTGGGATAGCACCCACTTCATCCTCTCCAATTTGTGAGTCTCTGTCAAACTTGGATGGTTACTACTTGTATAGCTTCTGAGCTTCCCCTTCTTGAGCAGTCTATAAATTGCTAAAGGAGACACTTTAAGTGCCCCAGCAAAGCATCTAACTGAAGTGCGTAAATTCAGTGGCACTGATTGGAGAAACTCTTCACTATATTCCTTTAATTTCCTCCCCACAATTCCCTTTTTCCTTGACCTGACATCAATGACATCACCCTTAACTCTTTGATTGCATGCTCTTTTCCATAATCTCTCTATTGTGTGTCTTGAAACACCATACTTCTCTGTTGTCTTCTTCAATGCACCATATGGTAATATTCCGTTCTCTTCCATAATTAACAATTCATCTACAGCTTTCCTTCTCTTTTCATGTTTCATCTCAGGTTTAATTCTTCTGTTTTGTTCTTGTGTAGCAGATTCTGGTTCAGAGGAGATTTGACTGTTGAAGTTGGGCACAATCTCTTCAAGTAGTTGTAGATAGTACTCATCCAAGTCCTCTTCATCAACAACAGCATTGTACATTTCTTGTGCTGCATCCATTTTGTCCAGATGCAGCAAATGATGAAGAGATTAACAAACTGAATTTTTTTGCCTTAGATTTTGGTTGGTTAATATAGTGCTGCGTGTGTGCAGTGAATGTGTAGGAGAGAATGTTCTCTACCTTATGTAAGCAGTTTGGTTGGTAGGAACATTGATTTTTTGGGGGAATGTTTGTAACCCTTAAATAGGGAAAACAAGGATTTGGTGGTAAATTTAACTAAAGTTTAAGTGGTTTCAAATTTTAGAGGGAAGCCAAAATTTTCTATTTTGGTTGAAAAGGTTTCATGTGTAAAAGGTTAATGTACTTCCAAAAAAATGGAGGGAAAAAAAAAAGTGGTCCCCTTTGTTCCCCAAAGCTGGCGGGCAAAAAACATGTGGTCCCCAACTTTTTCTTTCTCCCTCCTTTTCACATGGGACCACTAGATTTAATCTACCTCCCTTTATACTACTTAAACATACATATGAAATTTTGCCTAGGAGTCCGTTTTAATCACAATGTACCATCTATTTTGAAACGGAGGAAGTATAACTTTTGTTACAAATTCGCAATATTATAATTTTTTTTTACCATTAGAGAGTGATCGAAATATGTTTCGAAATAAGTTTCATATACAATATAGTTTTACAAAATATGAAAACTTATTTATTTGGATGAAAAATAACGTTCTTTATTCTTTTTTTAATTACATGTAAAAAGAATTATAAAAATAGCGTATTATATGTGGGGCAGTATCAATTATATCTTTGAAAATCATACTTTTAAAAATTGAGTTATATAAAGATAAAAATACATATTTATAATTTTGAACCTATAGCATACCATAATGTCGTTCCATGAATCACATGAAAGTTTGTCAACGACATTGCAAAGGTATTATGCAATCACTAATTATTTTATTGATAGAATATATATTGTATATTGTTCATGTTTGTTTTTTCACATATATACATATGTCTGATTTTATTGTTTTCTCCATGAACTTGATTCTATTAAACTAATTGAAAAATCAATGTTCGCGTTTCTAGACTATTTGAGGTCACATATCATAAACAACGAGAGAGTTTGATAAGTTTTGATATGGTCATGATGGATGAAGATGTATATTTTTCTCTTAAACATTATTTTCGATTATTAATAGAGGTTAGTTTTATATTTAGTTAAATATATTTAAGATACATACCGTCATTATGATGTTTTTTTCACTTTTCTATCTTTCATTCTATATGTGCTAGTGTTTATGTACCATTAAAAGTTGAAGTTGTGGTTGACACTCATGTTTTTTATAATTTTTCTGTCATGCATCTATTAAATCAATACCCTCTACTTTCTTCAAGTATCATTAGAGAGTTCTTCATATTAAAATTTTGTTAACTATATTAGTCATACTAATCATCGGGATACTATTTAATAATAGACTTAACTACAATATTTAGTTTAATATTTAAAAATATACTTTATTCGTTCTTTTTCTACTGCAAGAATGGGTTTGGGAATGAATTTTAAGGAAATAAAAATGTGAATAGTTTAGCATAAAGGTACCCCTTTAATTGACAAATGTAGGACCCTTAATAAAGTAAACGCAACTTTATGAGATAATTGATGAGTAATAAATGATGATTTTATTAACATAAAGTAAAGGCAATATTGTCAGTTATAGTTGATTTTTTTACTAAAATAAAGTGGTTCAAATAGATAAAACTACTCAAAATGGTGATTATTGCAATAGAAAAAGAATAGAGAAAATATGTAAATAAAATGGTGTTGAAGAATCTCATTCTATAGCAACACAAAATCAACAATGTTAACAAAAATATTTTGCAAAAAAAAATATAAACAATAACCCGTGCAATGCACAGACTTCAAAACAATGGTCTACTATAAGGTAGGTTATTATGCTTTCACAAGACTCACAATTCAAAATCATTTAAAAAGAATTTATAATCATATGATAAAGAATACATATAGAAGCAGGCGAGTGGCTACTACTATAATTCTTTTTTCTTTATTTAACACCTCATGAGAAATCAATCACCTCGATGGAGGATTACTATTTTAGTACTTCTATATGTAACCATACATTAAAATTAGTATTATAAGTTTCTTTTTGGGCTTCTCTGTAATTCCATCACGTTGTTACTCAGTATGTCAAGAAACCTTCAATGATTTACATAACCGTTGGCTGATCTGGACATCTGGTTGCTAATTTCTGTTATAAGGAATTAAGAATAAATATGTCAGAACTAATTCTAGTTACAATAATATTTCTCCTCTCTAATGGCTTAACTTTTTTCTTTTAGAAAAAGAAAGTTTTTTTTTTTTTCTGGACAGAAGGAACACTAAATTAGTGCACATAACCTGGAGTGAGAAGAAGGAACTAATGGTACCCAGATTTGGTGATTTAACTCTGTACCACATGAGAAAGAATACATAATTAATGGGAATATAATGTGGTACCGAAAATGAGATATAAAACTGAATCAGGGAGGTAAGGCAGAAACAATAGGCCTCTGAAGCTTGCTCTTTGAAATTCTAGTACAGAACATAAACATCAAAATCACACAAGAAAGCATAAAAAGTCTGAAATATGATCGTATCTCCTGCATTCCGAGCTCAAAAACCTCCATTTTTTTTCCATATCTGTTCCGTCTACTCATCAAGTATCCATCTAAATAGTCGTCAATTGATATCCACTTAACTGATTCCTCCGACTTAGCAAGGCCAAGCAGTTGTGGTCCAAACTTGAAAATTGTGAAGAACGCAGCAGACCAGTCATTAAGAACTCTCTACAATAAATACAAAATTATTCAGCTTTGCATATTAGGAAACCTCAAGGCAAGCAGTCTGGCCAGGAAAAACAATTCAGAAAACAAAGTATAAAAGGGATCAGACTCATCAGAGTCAGAGAGCTGGTTTAGGCTGGCCGAGCCTGGCTGGGTAAATTCAACAAGACCAACTCAGAGTACCGGCATGGCGGCACAGCAAGTTGGATAGATCTACCAAACCACAGGTCATGCCTCAAACTCCAAGTCCACTAGCCTGCCACAGACCGACCCGAACTAGGCCAGCCCAGTTAACCGGAATAATTTTAAGCCAGCAAAACAAAGTGGCCCAACTGACCCTCACAGCCTGGTTGGTCTGTGTTCCGGTTCGACTTCGTAAAACCCGCCCCGACAAGATCGCACAGACCCACTGGCCACCAATAAAACAAACAAATGTAATAAAGCTCATCATACCTTATAGGTGGTTAGATCTGTTGGGTTGAACATTCTGAAGCAGTCTTTTGAAGGAGCTGATTCATCTCCATAGATCTGCAAATGTGCATTAAACTTGTAAGACCGCTGCAAAAAGGTAAGTTAATCAAATAATTACATAAAGCAAGCAGCATCTGACAAACCTCGAAAGTGAAAGCCATGGGAACTTTTGCAATCTCATAAATATAATCCGTCGCAGTGCCATGTGCTAGATACCTAGAACAAAGAAGATGGTAAGCTAAAAAGAATGTTTATGCAGCGATTTGTGCATGAAATGCAGGCTATGGATAAGCAATTTCATTGAATATGATTTTTAAAAAATTAAACTGCTATTCTTCTTCAACCCTCTGTTCATCCTCAAAGATTAAGGAACCTCAACCAAATACCAACCCCAAGTGATGGGGTTAAGTCTTTGATTGTATACTCAGAGCCACCCATTATGCTTAATCATCCATATGATCATTAAACAGGACCCTAACTAATTCACGTAATTAAAAACCCGAGAAGCCCTCTCTTTTCCAATCAAATGACTGTGGAGTGTCCCATCAAGCTCAACCCCAACAGTTCTGCACAACTCAAAAGAAATAAATCCTTAAACCTTCAGAGTTACTTCTTATATAAATTAATCAAAGATCATCAATTTGATTTTTGTTTGTGGGTTGAAGAATGATGTGTTAATATGTGATTTTACCCCCCCCCCCCACCTTGGCAATTGAGTAGAACTTGAGCTCTTTTGAACTCCATTTTGTATAATTTGATACAGTTGGACTTGCTACCGATCTTTTGTGCTTTATTGTGCAGGTTACACATATAAGGCCTCAATCTAGCTATGGAAGGTAAGTCCTCCAAACATAAAACTTGAAGTCAGGATAGAGAAATGGGCACCACCTGACTGCGTGAACCACATGGTCGGGCGAAAACCGCTAGATAAAAGGAGATGCCTTTATCGAAATTCCTCAAAAACAATATATAGTGATAAAAAAAAGTATGAAAAAACACTAAAGATGATGTTTTGACAGGCGCTTCACCCACCGGATCATGCGCGTAAGCGATTTATCACTCAATTTAGAGGCTTTGCTCGGTAAACCATGCGGTTTCCGCCCCATGAGACGTTTATCACCCTACCAGGTAGTGCCCTTTTCTCTACTGACTTCAATTTTTTCTATTCGGAGCACTTGTCTTGCTTCCCCGACTGTGTGTGGGCGTCAAATAATCATTGGACTTGTCTTCCATAGCTAAATTGAGGCCATAGATGCCTAACGTGTACAATAAATTAAAAAAGAACAGAGCAAGTCCAACCATATCAAATCATACAAAATGGAGCTCAAATTGATACTCAATTACCAAGGAAGCGTGTTAAAATCATATATCAATTGAAACACATCAAAGAAGCATATGATTGTAGTGTTGAAGATTACAAGTATTCACTCCAAGTTGCAAGTTGACATGATTGGTTAGCACACATGGCCGGAACAGAGGTGAGATAGGGGTGTATTTGGGTTCAGTTTTCTTGAGTCTGTGACTGTTGGCTCCCGTAGTTAAGGTGTTGTATTTGGTGGATGAAGCCCTAAAAGGTGGTCGTGCTGGTGGCCATGAACAGAAGACTAACAGGAGAGAGAACTGAAGAATTGTTGAGATTGAGGTTGATTGAAGACTCGTTTAATAAAGGTTCAATCAAAGGGTTTAGTGTTAAATAATAGTTAATTTATGTTTATCTGGGTAATAAGGTGAGGGGCGGCTTTGGCCTATGAGTAGGCAGTTCAAAGCATAATGGTGGTTTGTTTTCATAAGGAATTAATGGGTGGTTTTGAGAATATGCCTCTCACTTAATATTGGTATTTGGGTATATATCCACAAATAAAAATTCATCTAACATAACATAACATAACATAATATCAAAATATTATTTAATTAATAATAAATTCATAATGGTAAGTTATTAATAATAATAACTTATTTCCTACGTTTTCTTTTGTTGTTCCTATTTGGAATCTTTTGTGAGAGAAAATTGGTCAAACTAGACAGAACTTTTGGAAATGGATGGAGTATTAAATAAAATAATAATAAGTTATTAAATAATAATAATAAACTATTAAATTCTAATGATAAAGTATCTAATAATAATGACAATATTAATAATAATAGTAATAATAATAGTAGTAAAAGCAATAGTAATAGGAGTATAATAATAATAATAATAATAATAATAATAATAATAATAATAATAATAATAATAATAATAATAATAATAATAATAATGATAATAATAATAAAAATAATAATAATAATAATAATAATAGTAATTGTAATAATTATATTAAAATTAATATTAATATTAATATTAATACTAATAATAGTAATAGTAGTAGTAATAAAAATAATAATAATAATAATAATAATAATAATAATAGTAATAGTAATAATAATAATAATAATAATAATAATAATAGTAATAGTAATAATAATAATAATAATAATAATAATAAAATTGGTGTGAAAATTGGTGTGAAGAAAAATAACATCCTGGTTCTTGTGTTATTTTGGTGGATGAAGCCCTAAAAGTGGTCGTGCTAGTGGCCATCTACAGAAGACTAACAGGAGAGAGAAGTGAGGAATTGCTGAGATTGAGGTTGATTGAAGACTCGTTTAATGAAGGTCCAATCAAAGGGTTTAGTGTTAAAATTGTTAACTTATGTTTATTTGGGTAATAAGGTGAGGGGCGGCTTTAGCCTCTGAGTATGCAGTTTGAAGCATAATGGTGGTTTGTTTTCACAAGGAATTAATGGGTGATTTTGAGAAATGCCTCTCCCTTAATAGTGCTATTTGGGTAAAGATCCACAGATAAAAATTCATCTAAACCAATGATAGGAATTTGCAAACTCTTATTTTTCTCTTCCTCCCTCTTTTTTAAGAACTAGTCTTCTATGCATGTGATGCTTGCGTCGATTGTTTGGGTCTATTCTTAATAAATTTCATCAAAATATAATTATAAAAATACAAACAAATGTAATCTATAAAGTTTTTAGAAATTGAGATAAACATTTAGATGTAAAGTTTTGTAATCAAATTAAATTTGTAATTTTTTTTATTGAGTAACCATTTTTCTCATTATGTCAAATTACGTTGTTAATGCTTATCTAGTTTATTATTGGAATTTTAGACCCATCTTCAAATTACGACAGGATATAATTATACAAATCTTAATATCCAATTAAATATATATATTTAGCTAAGGATAAAAAATACATTTCATTGGGGGACACCATAGCTCCCCCTTGGCTTATATAATAGAGATGAGCAGCTATAACATAGTCGGGGAGCGCAACTGATATTACATAATATCATGTTCAGGCTTGTACATCACAGAGTCCAGACACTTATGAATAGGAAACCAGAACTATTTATGAGCTCATGGTTCTGCATAACTGCCCAAAATGAAGCGGCTTTGCGTTCAACACATTTTTCACTCGTTTCAGAAAAATAAACAATGTGCATAAAGCACTTTATAAGTGCTGAAATAAAATCGGTAAAAGTATTTTTTAGCTTTAGTTTGATAAACTAACCCAACAGAGCCTCCCCCAGAACCAGTCATGCAGCGACCTTGGAAGTGCCGATAGTTTAAATCATTGACCAAGGCTTTCATTTTAGCTGAAGATGCTCCATCTGGGGTAGTATTTCTGTGGTCATATGGCATGAATAAAGCCTGAGAAACAGAGAGGGAAGAATGCAAATCAAACATCACTGCGGCAGAGATGTATGATAAGGGGCCATCAAAAGGGAGATATACAATAGCAATTTAAACAAAAAATACAATGATATGCAACAATACACAATCTGTCCGGAAGATGATTGAATAGATATATTCCCTGTGTCCATGTAAGTTTACACAGTTTGACTTTGACGGTCTGAAAGACACACATTTGACAATTAATACTATAAAATATATATCAATAAAAATTATTAAGTTGACATTATACCACATTGTAACAAAAATAACTAGTTCCCAAAGTATAGTGTTTTATCTTACATAAAACTAGTATGGTATGTACTATGTATGGTGCATAGATTATAACAATGGTCTTCCATGTGTTTCATAACAGCATATCCACATATTGTATTTCTTACTTAGCAACGGTTACTAAAATGTAGTAGTAAAGGTCATGATGGAACTCTCTGGAATAAAATGTCATTGGCATTTGTTATAAACTAAACTACACAACATCATTTTATTACAAAGGCTAGAGTGGAAATAGATACATCATGGTACAATTGCTTGTAGCTATTTAAGGGTTGGTAAATCAAATCCTAAGATCTCCTATAAGTCTCAGAAAGAATGTGCTCATAATATTTGCCTCTCCCAGGCTCCCATGGCCGACTAATATCTATATCCCATTCAGGGACTGGCAGCAGCAGCACAGAGATTACTCTTATGGCCTGTTTGGTAGGGCGTACTAGAAGGCGGTAATGACAATGAAATATGCAAGTTTTATGGAAAATCCCATATTCATACCCATAGTAACGAAATCTCATCCACAAACATGTGATGTCCTTCAAAATTTTCCATTTCCACTCAATACCCCATCAAAATTGATAATGAATGATAATACAAATGTATGAACAAAAAGACATGTTCAGGAATAAACTCCAATTACCACGGACATTGACTTGATTTTTTTCTTATAAAATCTACAATATAATACATTATTAGTTACCACAAATTTTACCATACCAAACGGGCAATTCATTCTTAAAACCTTTGAGCAGATGCAGCAGATATCAAAATATGATCAACCTATGGCAAACCTAAAAGCTGGAAGCGAATGAAATAATGGATCCAATAGTAACCATACAAATGTATAGCTCAACAAATGGACATGGAAATTATTATTCAACACTTTGTCGATCAAAGTACCACATTGTATGGACTTGTGGTTTTCTTACCAATAAGAGGAGTACCATCTTCAACTCAACCAAAACCTAGTATTCTTCCAAGGTCAGAGTAAGAATTTTATAACCAAGGGAGGGGAGCTCATATTCTGCCTTTCGTATAACAAATGTTAGAGGAACATTAGACATGAAGAAATGACAAAAAGGAAAAAGGGCAGGCAATGATGTTGGCACCCCTCAATTCTTCATAGCTTATCTCTCTCTCTGAACAGGGATATTGGAAAGAAGAGTGTGCAGATAATAGCACTCAAAAGCACCATAAGGCAAATAGGATTGAACCCAAACTCAGACAACAAGAAGGCACGTCATGGAAACTATGAAATCACTAGGCTGACATCTTCAATACTAACAGATACACTCCGAAATCTCAAGTTGTATGGTTGAAGCAGAGGAAGGGAATTAGGGGGCCTAACCAGCCAGTGACCCTTACAGTAGTTAATTGTCAAGCTAGGTCAGTTCACCAAAGTTTATTGCAAACACAAAGTATATGGTATAAACATTTCATTACCTGCATTCCAGAGTGCACATTAACCCATAAATGTGGCTCAAATGACAAGGCAAGTTTCCGCATTATTTGGCTCTCAGGCTCGCTAAAAGGAGCACTTCCAGGATTTTCTTCATAAGGATCATAATCCTGTCATGGAGGACCAACAGCACGAGGATAAATTGTCAGAGAAAAATCTCACGTTGTCCAGTGATACAGAGGTAGTCCTACCACATAGCATAGCAAGTTAGCAACAATCCAAATCAAGGGAATTCGAGGGTGTTTTCAGCTGATCTGTTCACTGAAAAGTGATCAGGCCATTTCAGAAAGAAATAGATTTTCCTTCAAGACGGTCCAGATATGAAATCCTATCAACTTGGAAACGTTTAAAAGGTATCTGGGAACCCTCAATAGAACTCCACACGTGACTGACCCAGAATTAAAGAGGCTAACTAAAGAAAGGAAAGGAATAGCACAGAGAGAGTAAAAAGGGCCACTTCTTAATGATTTATCTTTTTACTGTCTACATCAATGAACTATAACCTTACTGACATAGATATTGGAAGGATAATTTTTACCAAATGGGCTGTACTGATATACATCATCTTTTATGTCACAATGCCTTGGGAAATTATGGGCCAATTTGCCTACCTAGATACTCACTTGGTAGATTTAATTGTCAGTAGAAGAGAATAAATAACACTCAAAAGAATTTACGAAACTCACGTACATTAAACCAAGAGGCAAGAGATGTACAAGCAACAAATACTTGCATATTATCGAGGCATACATGAGCCTTGTAAGAACTACTCATCCCTAGATTACGGTTCTTTCTACTTTGTAAAAACCCGATCTTCAAATTTGTCCCCCTTAGATTCAGGAAGGTTATTTCAACAATTCAATTGCAACTAAAATCACAAGGACTAAAACCTCGCCTCTAGCCTCCTGAATGGACTATTGACTTCACATTCATCCAAGAGATCATCCAATAGACTCCCACTTGCACATACTACCACCTCCAGAAACAGCCAATACATGCCACATTCAACCAGTCAACCACACAATTGACGCTGCTCCAAATTAAGAAGAGGAACGCATCCCTCCAAAACAAATGGGTGCTCTAACGTCCCATATTTACAACACACTCCCGATCCAAAATACCAAACTACCTTCCTCATGATTGACCTATGCTATCACATAGCAGCCAATGAACACCAAGATCTCACAATAAGCATCAATTTCACTCGTGTAGAGATGAATCAATGAGAATCTCACAAGCAATGCAAATAGCATCATCAATACACACAATATGAGCAAACCCCTTCTAAAATAAGAGAAAAAAATCCCCAGAGTCTAATTGATCATCCTATATACAACAGTGAACAGGGTGAAATCTTTTTGGGGTATTAATTCAAATAATATTGTTTCCCTCATGTACTGCACTTTACCTTCACTATAGTCGCCAATCTTTCCCCTCAAAGAAATGCAAAATTGTAGGCCAGAATATTTGCAATCTCCTTTCACATAAAACTAATGAACTGTCATCCTAACCTAGTTATGCACACACATAGTAAAGAGAAGTCAGACAAGCTAAGAAGTGGAATGGAAATGATGATCTGTAGCATGCAAGAGAAGTGGCACGCCAAATAGAGAAGTAAAATGTATGTCTAGATTCTGGATGGTTTAATTGGGCAATAACTGGAGAACCAAAAATTAAGTTAATATCACATCTCTCTATAACACTGACAGACCCCACTAAACACAGTTACACAGGCTAAGGTTGTCGTCTTTCTATCTTCATAAAAATAAGCAAGCAATGAATTAGCGCAAATAGAGATTAGAGAGATACAAACCTTTTCCTTTTTTCCCCAATCTACACTCCAGTTGCGGTTCAGATCAACTCCTCTTCCTGTCAATGAAACAACAACAAGATTAAGAAATACAACATAAACATCAGAGTATATTGCATGAAAAGGCCCACAAAACTGTGTACATACCATTTCTCCTTTCACAAAGATCTCCATCCTCCACTCGTTTACGACCATTAATATTTTCCATAGGCACAACCTAATAGAGACATAATCAGATATATTAGAGATCTCTCCAGGCTTCCGTAGATAATAACCTAAAATCTGAAACGGGGAGGTCAAATATCCCAATAAATGCATTTCTTTAGTCCCTAAAATCTGGAAGCTTGACCTGTATAGACAGTGTACATGAACTAAATATTCAGGTGATAAAAGTCAGGTCAGCACTCAGCCCAGTGGCAATAGGAGCTGAAGCTCACCCAACAATGAGGATAATTTGGTAAACCTTCAAAGTAGCTTTTTTCAAAGTAGCCTCATCAAGATATCAAGCTGAAGCTCACCCACAATGGAAGTATATTAAGCCCAAAACAAATAATACAAGGAACGAGAGTCGATGCGAAACGTGGTACGGGAAACGCTACCTTGGGTGAATCGGGAACGTTGGGTCATTTTTAACTGATTTTTTTCAATAGATTTAGAAACTGAAATTAAAATGCAATAAGAAAAAAATCCAAAATCTTGATTTCCAATTTCTGATAATCTGATTACATCCTAAAAATTTCAGAATACAGATACAAGATTAAAAGTTAAACTAAAGACTTAAATTTAAAGTACTCTAACTCGTGATAGTAAATGAAAAATTAAGAAAAAAAACTCAATCTGCATATTGTTGCCTCTTAGGTGCAGTTGGCATTGTTGTGTTTCCTTCCTCCTCTTCCCACCTCATGTCCTCTAATCTAACTGTTGAATCATCCAAATATGAACTCTCTAGTTCGATGTCCCAATTCCTATGTGGTCCTTGTTTGTAGTTGGTTGCAAAATAGGAGATAACTATTAGAGTGGATGAACACCAACTTATCAGCCCATATCTTGGTTCACTTTGCAGAAAATCATTGATCATTGCCTCATCTAAACATCCATATTATATTCCACAGAGTAAACTTGACTTAATTACTAAGATCACAATCACCGTTCCCTTCACATTCAATAATTTTAATGACTGGAGTAACTTGAAAGTTTATAAAGAAAATAATTACCTTAACAATAAGCTTGTCGAGTGTGTTGTTCAAGGACTTTCGATCCATTTTGGGCAGAAATTCTTCTTCACTCAATATTGAAAGGATTCGCAAGGCAAGCTCAGATGTAATGAGCTCTCTCCCATGCTGCCCAAAAGTCTGGAACACAAGGAATCATCTGTCAAAAACAGCACCAATCACCAATCTGAGACAAATCTAACCACTAATGTCCAAATTGGAATTTGATAGCAATGACTACTATATGGTACAGACTTCACTCCAGACCACATTCAGATCCTGTTTTCAAAGTCATTTTTTGCTGGTTTATGCTACAAAATCCTCATTGAAAAAATCCAGCAGACATATTGATTCCAGTCAAAATTACTTTAATCTACCGAGCGATGCGCAAAATATTGAGAGCACCTAGGAGCATCATGCTTTGTGCTCTCACAACATGGTTCATCAATGGATCTAATTATTAAGGTTCAGAAAATGAAATTCAAATTGAATTATATCAATGACTTATTCATCTACAACTACAGATAAAGTGTTGCTTGCTGAAAAGCCTCTCAACTCATGCTCATCAATAAAATTATCAATAAATAATGTTCAATAAAATGAACATCAATAAAACACTATAGATAAGTTATAAGTATACATACCACACAAGCAATATTTAAGACTTATCTTTAAAAACTTTTATTCAACATAAGCATTCCCGTTATTAAATGGCACAACATATTACATACTTATATGCATATTCTTTATCATCATACTTTTAATACTTTAAGCAGTAATTACTTCAACATTATTAGTCAATAAAAGCCAGAAAAAAATTAATAAAAAAATAAAAAATTTAGGAACTTACAAGAAGAATCCTAAACTTTGACTTGTCATCTTCCTTTCTATCCCTGCAGTAAGTAACGACAGCTACCTGTGCTTGATATCCTCTGTTTTCAGATTCAATTGTTTCTATCTGTCACATAGTACAACAACTAAACATTGATGCCTACTTTCAAACAGTACACTGAAAGTGAAATAAATTAATTCATACCAATTTTTTTTTGCAAGAATCTAAAAAGAAATAACTCACATTTAGCTTGTTTGGATGACGATGGACCAATGCCTCAATCTCTTCCATCAAATCAACACTAAAAACAAATTAATTTAATATAAATCTAACCGACAATATTGAAACAAAACCCAATAAAATTAAGATTACAATGTTTAATTTCCCACTAAAGCGTCTCCATTTCTTGCAATCAAGTTCAAAATAATCGACACCCACAAAAATTGGAGTAAAACCCACAAAAATTGAGGTTACAATATTAAATTTTCCACCAAAATTATCTCCATTTCTTGCAATCAAGCTTAAAAAAAAAAAAAAAAAAAAAAACACCCACAAAAATTGGAACAAAACCCAGAAAAATTAAGGTTACAAAATTCAATCTCCCACTAAAACTCCCCCAATTTCATGGAATTATGAAAAGTACCTGGAATGATAGAGATCACGATTGATGGGAGTGATGATGGAATTACGGTCAGTTCGAGCATCCACAGGTGAGAAAAATGGCAAGCAAGCAAGAAAAACGATGAAGATCCAATAAGAGGAGAGAGAATCCATCTGAATCTACAGAGGGAAAGAGGAGAGAGAAAGAGTTTGTGTGTAATAAATTGATGCCGTTGTTTTTCATTTGATTGTCATGATTAATCCCAATTTTGGAGTGTTAATCAAATGATGAATGATATATGAGAGGAGAGAGAGAGAGAGAAAAAGGGGGTGGGGGCAGTTGTCACTTTGTCAGTTGGTCGTCTGAATCTTCACGTTCAACTTGCACCAGCAAAATCCATCCTACTTTTCTATTTCTTCTCGATTGCCAAAATTTAATGTTGGATCCCCATTTACAAGTTTTAATGATTCTTGACTTTTCTTTCCCCCAATGAGCCTGTGACCATTTGACAAATGAGAATCAAAGACTGTTAAAATTGGAGTCGTAAAATAAAGGGTGTGAGGCTGAGGCCCTGTGCTTTAAAGTTTCCTCTTATAATTTTTGTTTAGTTCAGGTAGTTCAATATAACCCAAAAGATTAGGGCCTTTTGATATACTACTATCAAAATTATTCAACAGTTGGTATTGCTGACTTGCTGGAGAAAGTATACTCCCATATTTGATATAGAGAAACTTTTCCCATACCAGAGTACTTGATATGATTAGATTTAGCTTAGATATAATTTAATAGCTAACTGATATGATAAGATATTGTTAGGATATGATATAAGATTTCAACTAACAAATCCCAAAAAAAAATTAAGAAAAACAAAAAAAATTATAATTTTTTAATATTACTTTTGTCATCAAAATTACATAAATGTCATGGTATTGGCACATACCCGGTATGGGAATATCATTGCTCGACTTGCTGTGAGCAAATAAAAGAGTAAGGATTATTTAGCACACACTAGTGATAGTTGGTACTAGCATTTTTTTAAGATATACGTGCATGTCATATTAATGTTTTTTTTCGTAATTAGTTATTCATCAGTATTACAAAAAAAATTTATTCGAACAAACATTTATTTTTAATTTTTTAATATGTTTTTCTTAAATCAATGTTTCGTCGGTTTTTTTAGTTATTTGTTTATCATTACTCAAATACAATATTGAGAGAAGGAATAATAAGGTAGAAGAAAGTTTGTTTGTAAAAAAAGTAGAAAATTTTGTGTATTAGTTTCAATCTTTGAATATTAATAAAGTGGAAGTGGTTGGTTTATATATTACCGAATAATAATCAATATTTAGGCTTACTATATATACATATGGTAATTTTAATTCATTAATGGTGTATCAGACTCTAAACTATCATCAGTATAATTAGTTATATGAAATTCAAGTTTTTGTTTTCTCTTCTAGTTGTGTCAATCAAGTTATATTCTCAATTTAGTTTTTTATCAAAGTTTTTCACATATGTAAGAAGAGAAAATCATTCTCCTTAGTTTAATATTTGATTGAAATTTCAAATTCAATTCCTTTGGTAAATTGTTCAATATATATGGCAAGTAGGAAGAAGAAAAATTATTTAATATATATGGTAATTTAAATTTATTAAGGTAGTGTTTGGAAACTTTTATTTCATTTCAAATAATGGAATTGAAATCTGGAATTTAAAGTTTGTATTTCAATTCCTAATCATGTTTTGTAAAAGGGGTTTAATAGAGGAGAGAGAAATAGAAGTTTAATGGAGGAGAGAGAAAAAGTGTGGGTTTACTAAAGGAGAGAGAAATAAATATTAGAAAGAGAATGAGTGAAGTTGGGATATAGATACTCATGGAGTTGGGATATTAATGAGGAGAGAATTTCAAATGACAAGATAATAGCTTGAATTTGAAATTCTACTAATATAGGCTTTTGATAAGAATTTGGACAAATTCCATAATTTCAAATTCCATGCCATCCAAACAATAGATTGCATCCAAATCCAGGATTTGAAATTAAATCTTGCTATCCAAACATAGCATAAAGGTATATCATACTTTTTGTAAGGGACGGGAATACCATCTTCCTCCGACCTTCACGTATATAATAGAGATTATATTAGAACCAATTTTCAAGAAAAAGGCCTAAACCATAAAATTTACCATAATACTCCCCCGTTCCATTATATTGTTTGCTTCTCATTCTTTTTTTTACAGGAATGAAGGTTCATAGAACATTAAATGATAACAATGAATGTTGGGGAAAAAAACTAATTTTAGGATATAGGATAGAGAACAATGGGTGAAAGAGCATTAAATATACAATTTAGAGAAAAAACAATAATTCCAAGGATCAATTAAATAAGAGAAATTTCCTGAGATATATATCCCTGGAGTTTGACCTACCCATCACGTTTTGAAAATTCATCGACTACCCTTGAGGTTTGATTTTTGTCTCAATATAATTACTATTGACGAAACACTAACACCGTAGATTTCAGTGGCGTATCCAGGAATTGAATCACGTGGGTTCGAACTTGTTCAAACATGCATATAGCCGAAACTAGTCTTATATGCACGCAAACGACGAGATTTTAATATTAATACTTATATTTAAAGGTGTTTAAACAATTATATTGGTGGATTGTAATTTGAGTTAGACAATTTATTTCAATTTTAATTTTTCAATAAGATAATAATCAAACATGTATATACAAATATTATTTTAAATTTAGGTATTAAAAATGAACATAATCTCCCTGCGTATATTCCTCTTCGTTCAATCAACTAATGAATTAAAAACTCTATTATTTTTAAGGTAGAATAAGTATGAAAACTTATATTTAATGTATAAGTACTTGGTGAGAGGGGAATTTTTGTAAAGAAGGGAAGCTAGAAAATGGAGGATTAGAAGAAATAAGAAAAATAAAACAAAAAAAGGAAGAAGTTGTAATAGTAATATAAAAACAAAGGGAGGAAGAAAAGGAAAAAAAAATCGAAATATAAAAAACAAAGGGAGGAAGAAAAGGAAAAAACAAAAACCGAAATATAAAAATAAAGGGAGGAAGAAAAGGAAAAAAACAAAAACTGGAATATAAAAACAAAGGGAGGAAGAAAAGGAAAAAACAAAAACTGAAATATAAAAACAAAGGGAGGAGGAAGAGAAGGAAAAAAAATAAAAATTACACCTGCCCTTGCCGGGATTCGATCCCCTGATCATACGAAAGTCCCAGTACTTCAGCTTCAGCACCACTGCGCTATACAACATAACATATTGGATCATTGCGGGCGCTTATTTATATAATCATTTTTCTGCTTTTGCTGTAAAACCCAGTTTTTTTGCCGGATCCACGTGGATTCAGTTGAACCCACTGAACCCACGCTGGATCTGCCCCTGGTAGATTTCTCTCTCTTTCTCCTCGCACTTTCCTTTATCGAACCGGTCCAATCCTGATTTTTGCACAGTCCTAACCATCACACATTCACACTTATGAACTTTATCTTAGAATGTGGACACTAAAATTTAAATGTAATTCAAATTAATTATTATTAGAAACTATAATTGAACTTTATAGATTTGGTTACATTTATAACTAAAATATTACAATGTTGAGGGACCTCGCTTCGAAATACATATTAATACTACTATTCGAACTTCTACTAATCTGAAATCTTCAAATATTCCAGTTCCAATATACTTTTTTCATTCTTTAATAATTGCAACATGTAGGGTTTCATATTTTTTAAGGAGATGAGAGAGATAGAGAGAGATGAAAAAAGTAACCTATACGTATGATAAGGAGAGAGATCGAGAGAAAATATAATTAAATTTAGTAATGTTGCAATTAATATGAAACTTCCAAATAAGAAAAATATTGCAAAAATAAAAGAATGGAGGAAGTACACATCTTCTAATTCCAATTTACATATTTTCTAGCTAATTCGAACTTTTTTGGATGAACAAAGAGAAGAACAACTGGACAACATTAGCAGTAGCGCCAGAGACTCCATCGTGTAGGCATATCATTGGCAGTAGCGGTGCAGGCAGCAGTGTGGTGGTGTGACGTGGAGAGAGAGAGAATGACGATCACATGACCTTTGTGTAAGAGATGAGAATGAGGAGGTATGGGAATGAGTATTATTAGGTAGGTCAATTTATGTATTGTGGTGTATTTAGGACGTTAGTAGGAAAAAATAGGACGTCGTTTAGCAACTCATTAACTTATTCAAGCATAATCCCAATTTTCTTTTGTTTGATCTCTTGACAATCAATAGCACAAGCAAACAAGTAGCAAACTAGGAAGAAGGGAATATTAGTACAAGAAGTTTAGGTGTTAGCATGGAATGAGGATGGGGTAAGGAAGGAGTTTATTTTACCATAAATATTTACAGTGTAAAGTGTTAGTTGAATAGCAGTGGGAAGGAGAGGAAAAAGGAGGTAAGAGAGAAAAAAGAATATTATTAAAAAGAAAAGGAAACCATCAATTAATAATACGTTATCAAGGTTATTGGTTCAATAAGTTGGCGCAATCATGATACTATTTTGAGAAGAATATCCCTAATAGTTGGGATTATTCGGATTCAATTAATAGTTGAAATTATTTAAAATGACCGCCAATAATTGGGATTAATGTTGTTAAATTTTTCCAAATTTTTTAATGTTCTTGATAAACTGAAAAGGTCCGTCAATCACAATTTTAAAGAGCATTGTCACTTTGCTTTTTCTTTAATTGTGATTTCCGAAAACTTGGAATACATATCTTGCTTTATGCAAGCAAACTTCAGAAGAGTTTTAATTTCCTAAGGTCTAAGGCTAAAAGCTTATAAATTATTATTGCTAGTATTCTAAGTGAAAGTATTGGGCTTTAGAGTAGCTATTGTTTTGTTTTATGTTAGGTTTGGAGGATTGACCCTTATAACTCTTTGATACAAATAGTACATATTAGTAGATATACATATGTAAGTCATGTTTTTACCAACATAATTTTTCAATGCTTTGGTTCAAAGAAGAGTCGTCAATTAGTTTTAATAAAAAATAAGAATTTTTGAGTTAGGGTGATTTTCCTTACTTTATTCACTGAGATATTTAAATTGCAAACGCATAAAGTTCGACTTAACCGCATAAAAATACAACTATGTTAAAGGTCGATTTTTTAACACATAAGATCTAATTTTGGTGATAACTTTGTTAAAATCACAAGATTAATAGGTACCTAAGTCGGTTGTCTAGTTTGTCTTATTAGACATGATTTTACTATTTTGCAGGTCTGAATTAGTAAATAAATATCATAGTGATAATAGAATTTCAATTAAAAGCATTCAAAGGCATAAATGCATGAAAGATCATATATAATCCTAAGAAAAGAATAAGAAATATTATACAAATATGTACACACGCGTTTGCAATTTATTTGTACATCATGAAAAGCTGATTTTTAGTAAAATAATAATTAAATTGGAATTGACCCTCAAGTTTTTCATATCTTTGTGGCCTAGGTTTGATTGTACGGATGTCAAAGGGAGCAAACATTAGCCTTGAAAAACGGGGTGAAGAATGATAATCTTGTTTGTGTGAAGAATAAAGATTCTTGTATTGAGTGCATTTGAGGATAGTTTTAATGTGCTTCGAAGAGGTTTTTTTTATCCTGCATATATTGAATAATATTGTATTTCGTGTTTAAAGTCATGTAAAAATACGAGTGAAAATCGAGCCTATTTATAAAGCAAAAGAAATTAGGGTTTTAATAAAATCACACACAGAAGAAACAGAAAGATGTGTTTAGTGAAGTTAAAATGGTGTTTGGAGCAACCATCATACATGTAACACATGGATGTCGTGTACAATGCATGTTTTAGTTTTTACCGAAATTTAGATTTTATCTTCAAATAACGATTTTATTTTTATCTTTTATTGATTGTTGTGATCAAATAATAACGACTTTATATGATTTTATGAAAAAAAATTAATTAAATATTTATTTAATTATCAAAAATAATTAATTGGATTTTAAAAATGGATATTTTTTCAAATGAGCTTTAAAACCTATATTTTTTATGCAAAGATGGTTTTGGACAAGATTTTTGAACGCTTTATATGTACTCTAGATCAATTAGGGTAGCGTATTTTTTAATTGTGTGCTTAAAAGGGAGACAAATTTATATGATGTCTACACTAGCATTACCATAGGGATGGCAATATCCAATGGATATCCAGTAACCCGCTCCATCATGTTTAAATAAAAGGGTGAAAAACCGTAATAAACGAATGAAGACCGGGTGATGAATCCGGGTAGGATGCAGGTGACCATTTCTCACCCATCACCCGATCCACCACCCGGTTAAGCACCCGACCCATTATCCATCCGTTTAATTTTTTTTGTTCAAACTCGTATTTTTGAAACTCGTATTGTTGAAGTATTGTTGTCGAGACTTTATTATTGTGAAGACGACTTCCTAAAACTTGTATGGTGCAACGTCACCTTTTCTTAATGCTAAAAACATTGCCGTATTTATTTATGATTTCGGAAAGTGTAGGTGAAAATTGGGTACATTATTTTTTTAATAGTTGTAATCTAAATTTGATATTTAGATTTTTTCACCCGGTAATCACCCGAATCACACGGTTTTAATAGTTAATATACCCTCTTTTTTCTTCTTTTTTTACATCCGAAATAACAGATATGAATGAATTTTTTTCATAAATTCTTAACCTTCCTTACCTTTTTATTTTTAAAAATTATGGAATTTTACCGATCAGTAATAATAATGCCAGCAATTTTAATTAATCTGGTATACACAATAACGTCACAATACCTTATTGATTCATTTTATAAAGAAACTTAATAAAGAAAATTATGTTGAGTAATTTCTGGATATAATTGATACGTCATCGAATTAGTATCATGTATCGGAATTGAATGTACGACAAGACTGTGGACTTTGTTTATCTACCAAATAAATAGGGAATCCATAAGACAAATGCATCATAAACGCATTTTTAATTGTGGATACATATGTATTCTTAATATACTAAAACGACTCCCGTTATTAGTATCAAACCAATAACGATTCATACAAGCTAGATCTTCTAATCGATAATTGGGCCAAAGAAAGAATTTAAATTTTCTAAATGTATTTTTATCTCGATCAAAATCTTTATTTTCATCAAAAAGTTGACTACAGTTTTTTACCCGATTCCCTATTGGGTTTGGATTCACACCATTATTATTCCCTGAATTCAAACAAATTAGAATTCTCAATTCTCTACGACGCCTCGGCGATAAAATATTTTCAGGAGCAACCAAATCAAAATTGTTTTTGTCTCTTTCACCCAATTTTTTTTTATCAACATTTTCACTGTATCTTTTTTGATTATTTTGGTCTTTACTCTTATGAACCAATGAAAGACCTATGGTTTGATACAGAAGAAATTGGCCATCGCCTTTTATAGACAGACGAATCGGTTCAATAAAAAGTATCCCTTTTTTTCGCAAGTTTTGAAGAGTAAGATCTTTCTCATCCAATAGTAGATTCATATCTATTTCTCTTTTTTCTATAGAGGCTATGGCAATTTCTGTTGGATCTATCAATCTAAGCATGAGACAAGATACTTTGATATTATCGAGCACTTTTTGAGTAAAATAATCAGGCCATTTCAATTGAAAAAGCAAATATCTTTTCAGTAATAAATATTCCCGTTTTTGTACTATTCTTGGATTGTGTTTTCTTTTGAGGTTTTTTCATATATGATCTTATATAATCTTCTTCAATATCTTTTGTCGATTCAAAATAACAGATTCAGAGTTTTCTTGAACATATATATGATCCAAGATCTTGTTTACTTAAGTTCATTTTCGTCTTGATTCCCATTCTCTAATTCAAATCCAAGATCTTCTTTACTTACGAGTTCGTTTTCGTCTTGATTCCCATTCTCTAATTCAAAAGATTTTTTTTCATTTAATGGTATAAAAGCATTTTTTTTTTTCTTTCTGTTGATATTTTTATTTTCATTAAAATTTTCACTTACATTATAATTTGAAAAAAGAAGATTAATTGGTATAATCCAAGGTTTCAGTTTATATGCATTATAAAATAAAAAAAATTCGGAGAAAAACCAAGATTCCAGATTTGGTATGAGATGACTTAGTATTTCTTCGTTCATTCCCATCCAATCAAAAAGGTTTTTTTTTTGATCGGATCCCCCGATTTCTTGATAAATTGTACTATAAAAAACACTTTTATTATCAATTTGATCAAGAATTTTAGAATTCTTAGATTTAGTTTTAGTATTCTCATTCATGCTAGTACTGATATCGACCCAGGCCTCAATGTCGACTTTTTTTCTAAGACAAAAATGGAGCATTTTCAAATCAAAATATTTTCTATCTGTATTTTTCTCTATATCCTTAATATTCTTTATTCCTAAATTTTTAGTGATAGAAATATTACACCACATGTCAATTAATTCGTCTTTATTTATGTTGTAATTATAAGCATAAGAGAATTCATCGTTCTTATCTTCATAATAAAAAAAATTATATGATAAAACATCATATCTATAGTTTTTTTTTAAATTATCTTTTTTATCTGGCAAGACCAATAAATCGTTTTCAGAATTATTTGTATTTTTGGAATTAATTAATTGTTCTTTTTGATCTGAATTGCTTTTGTTTTTTTGAAAATTGCTATTTTCAACCTCACAATGTTCAGTTACTCTATTTCGCCATTTTTGTGGTACTAATCGAGACCATTTTATCTGAGGTAAATCGTATTGATAATTATTTTTCAATTTTAACCAGTTTTTCCATTGGTTCATTTCAGAATTCGTAAGTTTTTTAGTCTTTAGCTTGGAATGAGCTATTCCTTGGGTTCCAAAATAATCTTTTATTTCATTTTTAAGAAATAAAGATATTCCACGATACTGAAGGACAGATCTTAACTTAGATAAGTTAAGAATTTTTGCTTGGGATAATTTATAAAATACATAGGCTTGTGACAAAAAAGAAAAATCAGAAATAATTTTCGAATTCTTAGTAAGATTACTATTACTAAGAAAAGGCAAAATTTGGTTTTTTATAGTCGAAATTATATTTTTATTTTGTTTATTAATCCTTTCAGGATTTTTTTCATTATTGTAAATGGATTTATCAATCCAAATTTTTGTTGATTCAAGAAAAAGTTGTGTATTAATTCTAGGAATATTAATGATATATAGAAATATATCTACATATATCCTTTCTCTAAACAATTTCAAAATATAATTTGATTTACGAATTAATCATTCTTTTTAATATTTGACCAAGACTTTTGGTCGATTTGAATTTTGTAGTACCATAACGTTTTTGGTTAGGACTAATATTTATTTTCGAGCATACACTCTTTTTCTCACTCCTCCACTCCTACCTCGACATTAGCGCTGAAATTGCTCCATTCATTTCTTCAATTGAGATTTCAATTCTCTCAACCAAAAATGACCAAATTCATTTCTAGTCATAGATTAATTTCATCTTCCTCAAAAACACAGACAACATAATTTAGTTTCATTTTCTTCCTTTGTCTTCCCCAGTTCGTTTCCTTCCTTTGTTTTCCCCAGTTCGTCCTCTTCTTTCATCTTCCTTTGCTTGAACTGAAAGATTATGTTTTTTGTTTGTTTCTTTGTATGTTTTTTTAATTAAAGTTAATCAATGGGTGTTAGGGTTTTTGTTTTTGGGTTAGGTTTAGGGTTAGGATTTTTGTTTTTGAAAAAAAGAACAACACAATTGTTTGCTTGAATCTTTAATCTAACTCTTGAAGGCACGATAGCTGCTTTAATCTTGTTCTCAATTGATTATTTTCTATGATTTGTTGGGAAAATTACAATTTGTTGCTTAATTACCATCTGCATGTCAATTGTTTATTTTTTATGATTCGTTGGGAAAATTGAATGCTTCGTTTGTTTGATTACCCTAAACCCTAAATTTATCTGTGATTTTTTTTTTGTGCTGGTAAATATAAAATATGTGTGAGTTTATCAATTCTGGAGCTTATTTATATTTATTGTGCTAGTAATTTGGCATTTTAGATTTATTGTCCTTATTTTAGATATATTATTGCTTTTGCTTAATTTATATGATCATTACGCAGTAGTAGTTTTTCACCAAGTCTAGTAATACTCGAGAAAATTGAGGCGTTATTAGTCAAATGGTAAATACCTAGCAATATAGGCTCATTGTATTGGTGATTAATTTAATATAGTAAATTCAAGTTATCATCACTTTATTTTTGTGGAAAAATGCATTCAAATGCTTGATGGAATATGCCGCATGAATTAGGGTTTGTTATGTGGATTGTGGATTTTGTGGTGGTTTGTTGAACTCTAATTAATTAGGTTTTTTTGAAAGTAACCATGTAGTTAATATGCCTTTTAAATGATTGGAGGTTATGGAGTTAGGGTTAGGGTTTTCGTTTGTTGATGTTAATGTTAGTTTTAATGTTTCTAGTTTTCGATCTAAGCTTGAATGAAATTTGCAAATTGTTCTTCTGGTTTGTCTTTCAATATTGTTTTTCTAGTTTAGCTAGGTAAACTTTTAATGAAGGAACTGCTTCATGTGTAAAATCTTCATTCTTAAGCTTGTAGAGTTATCTGTTTTTATGTGAGTACCATTAATCTATGCATTGCATTGCATTACAATTAGACATGTTGATAGTAATGTAGAGTGGCTGTTTCATGTAAGTATCATTAATTGTCAAATTGGTTATTATGCTTATAGGTTATCAACTTATCATTATGAATTTGTGATATAGTTTGTCTTACTTTCAAATCTTACATCTTTTGCTTTCTCCTGATACAGTTTGTTCTCCGAAATTTCATGAAAGTACCATTAATTGATAAATTGTCTTATATCTTTCGTTGCCTTTATTATTATTCTTTCTCCCTTTCTCCCGATATTGCTGACTTTTACTAAACTTCTCATTACTTGAAATCATCTTTGTTGATATGTGATGCTCTCCGATTTGTAGAAATAACATTATGTTTCAATCAGCCCAAAAGCATACTAGCAACCCATCGTAAACTCCCTAGCGTGCATTATCTATCTATGTTTGGTTTAATGATGCAAAATTTATGTCATTATACTCATCAAAGTTGTGAGATTTGTATGCAGGGGGATCAACCCAAAAGCATACTAGCAGCACTTCTGGAACTCCCCAGCGTGTGTTATCTGTCCGTATTTGGTTTGATGATGCATTGTCAAGGTCATTATACACATCAAAGTTGTGGAATTTGTATGCAGGATGGCATAAATGCTATGTTTTTTGGGTAGGAAAAAATCCTGGAATCTATTATTCGTGGAAAGAATGTAATGACCAAGTCAAAGGATTCAACAAGAATTGCTATAAAGGGTTTGATTCGTACGAAGAAGCACTGGCTGCTTATGAGAGCTCATATGATTCTGATGTAAGTTTTGTTGTCCTTTTTTTTAAAAAAATTCAAGTTATAGGTACGTGAAAGCTAATGCCAACTTTGGGTTTGTGTTTGTATTAGTTGCATTTATGTTCTCTGAAGATGATAGTTCTTAAATTTCAATTTTTTCTATAATTGATTACTTTTATGCCATCATTCTAAATTGCAATATTTTTGTTTAGTTACGTGATGAAGCCCCTGAAGGTCCCCTTTTAGAGAGGTGCAGAAAGTGCGACTTGCTAATGTTAATTGTTAAGATCTTGGAAGCTAAAGTCGCATTATATGAGCAACATGATATCCCCTCATCACCACGGAAGAAATCAGTTTATGATCATCTTTCGAGTTGTGTGATTTGAGTGAACTGATGGGAAAAAAAAACTGTGTTGAATCACCACTGACTGTGTAAGTCTAAATGATCTTGTAGTAGTAGTTGCTGGTAGTAGTAGTATTATGTTTTTATTATGACCCATGTTTATTGATGTGTGATAAGTTTATGTTGTCATTTGCTTGATGCTGCTGTTGCTTTTACCAACACCCATGAGTATTTTGCCGCAGTAATTGTGGGAGCATGTATATCACGGACTTCGGATTTTGTATTGTAAGCTGAAGTGTATATATATAATGAACGAGTATATCTGGCAATGGAATTATAAGTTGTTATTTTAGGGTTAGGGTTTTAGTTTGTTGATGTTAATATTAGTTTTAATGTTTCTGGTTTTAGATCTAAGTTTGAATGATATTTGCAAATTCTTCTTCTGGTTTGTCTTTCAATATAGTTCTTCTAGTT
>NC_079202.1:17041921-17187379 GCF_026745355.1 Beta vulgaris subsp. vulgaris
GAGTTTTCCTTAATATATTTTAATGGGAACGGAAAAAAATACATATCAAGTTTGAAAAACAATACCAACTCGGGGTAAAGGCCGGGCCAAAATACTAGTTCTAAATAGGAATAATCAGTCCCAACTATAGGCTTCCTGACAAAAACAGTCCCATCTTTCGTTTTTTATTGTTCAGTCCCAACTTTAGGGGGTCCTTTATGCACGTGGTCCAAGGTGACAGGTCACCTGCTAAACTCGTAAAAAAAAAACCCCTCATTTTCCTTTTTCGTTTTGAATTTTTACTCTTTCTCTCTATCACCTTCCTCCTTCCTCCCTCCTCCCTCCTCCCTCCTCCCTGTCACTCTCATGCCTTCCCTCTCCCCTGTCACCCCCATCACTCCACCTCCTCCCACACCATTTCACCTCCACCCACCCTTCCTCTACTTCCTCAATCAACTACACCATTTCAATTTCCCATGTTCGATTTCAATATGTAATTCCTCAATTTTCCAGCGACTCATCATCTTCCGCCAACAACAACTGCCTCAACAACAATGGTGATCGATTCATGAACCGCTTTCTCCAATCCCAACAACATCAACATAGACAACAACATCTGTTGCGTCGCAACAACAACCACCACCACATCCGCTACCGAAAACACTCTCTCCTCCACTCCTGACGTCTCTTTCAACATATCACCGCCAAATTTGCAGATCAAATCATCAATCATTGATCAAAATCAACTCAACACTCTAAATTTGCAATTCACATCTAAAATTGACAAATTCTCAATGTCCAAACAATATTTGTTCGATTTACATAGAAAAAAAAGTGATAAGAAACATTGTATATTCTTCATACGATTTACTAGTAATTCACATTGAACATCGAAAATTAAAAGACAAAGAAAATTTATGCGGATTGAAGTTAAAGATCCATAAACTCACCGCGTCGATGATGCGATTATCCTTGACAATAAGTGCAATTTTCGGTGTGTCAAGGGAGGGTTTTTGAGTGGCAGTGGAAGGGTGGTCAAGTGGTAAGGGACGAGTAGGGGAAGGGGTTGTTTCGGGGTGGCAGGGGAGGGGGGAAGGTTTTGGGGGGTGGTAAAGGAGCGCGCAAGGAAGAAGGAAAGAGTAGAGAAGAAGAGAAGGAACTTGGTGAATGTTGTGATGCCATGGGAGGATCGCATATGGTAGGTAGGTACTAGGTAGAACTGTAGTTTAATTGTAAAAAAAAAAAAGGTAGAACTGTAGAAGGAGAATGTGCTGCCATGGGAGAATTGTAAATTCTAAGTTTTGTCAACTTAAAAAGTCACGTGGAGGCACGTGACTAGTGTTTACCTACATTAGCAGGTTCGTAACCAGTTAGGTACACGCGTGTAAAGTATCCCTAAAAATTGGGACTGAACAATAAAAACAAAAGTTGGGGCTGTTTTTGTCAGGACGCCCAAAGTTGGGACTGATTAAATCAATTTTTCCTTCTAAATAAAATAGTGTACATGACTATGAATGTGATTCTGATGCTGGGCTAAATGACAATGGCTTTCAAGAGACATGAAACTAACATATGGGAAATACATGTAACACAAAATAAAACTTGCATAAGCAGCTAGCTACAAACTCACAAGATAACACCACACCATTACCTTCCTCAAAGTTTGCTGATTTTCTTACGAGAAAGGCTCCCCATTGCCTTAGCTTTCTCTCTAAGAACAAATTTTTGTGTCTTTCCTGTAGAAGTCTTAGGCAAATCCTCAAAAACGACTGTTCGAGGAGCCATGTAGTGAGGCAGACGATCTCTACAAAACCCAATTATTTCCTCAGCAGTAACTTCATCATGCTCATATTTCAGTTTCACAAATGCACAGGGTGTTTCACCCCAATGATCATCTGGGCGTCCAACAACAGCTGCGTCTTCAACAGCCGGGTGACTAAATATAACAGATTCTACTTCAATTGTGCTAATATTTTCTCCTCCAGAAATTATAATATCTTTGGAACGATCTTTAAGTTGAATATAACCATCAGAATGTATCACTCCTAAGTCTCCAGTATGAAACCATCCACCCTTAAAAGACTCCTGAGTTGCCTGTAAATCGTTCAAGTATCCGCTCATGACAGTGTTTCCTCTTAGCATAACCTCGCCTATTGTCTTTCCATCCCAAGGCACACTTTTCATTGAGACTGGGTCTTTCACATCAACTTCCTCTAGGCCAATGTGATTCACTCCTTGTCGGGACTTGATTTTCGCTCTCTCGTTTGGAGGTAAAGCATCCCACTCTGGCTTCCACACACAGACTGTAGCTGCAGTTGCAAGTTCACAAAGTTTTATATATGACTTACTCGTATCTTATAAGATCCTGTTAATTTCATCTTATTTTTTACTAAATTCAAGTGATTTTTGATACTAAAAGTGTATGCTTTTTATTCAGAATGAGATTTAACTGATCAAAACTGATTTTTTATTTAGTGATTTTAACTGATTTTTCAAATCTGAACTAATTCTTCTAATACACTCGCCAGTGCAAAAGTTACTAGGAAATCGTTGTCCTAATTAAGATGCCCTTAAATTAACAATGTGCATCAGCCACTGTGTACCTGGACCATAGGTTTCTGTCAACCCATAAGAATGTGTCACAAAGAACCCGAGATCTTCCATTTTGAAGAGAACCTCCGGAGGTGGTGGAGCGGCGCCTGTCATCACCGCCACTTTTCCAGGAAGAGGCTTCTTATCACCAACTGGAGCATTTATGATCATGGTAAGAACTGTAGGTGCACCCCCCATATGAGTTACCTTATGCTGCACAATATTACTGAATATTCCCTTTGCAGTCACATTCCTTAGGCATATGTTGGTACCACCTTGAGCTGCCACAGCCCAGGTAAGGCACCACCCGTTACAATGAAACATAGGGACGGTCCATAAATAAACCGGCATTGAGCCCATCTCATTCAACAGGGCTGCAGCTAGAGAGTTTAAGTATGCACCTCGATGGCTATATACCACACCTTTAGGCCTCGAGGTTGTGCCTGATGTGTAATTCAATGAAATCGGTTCCATTTCATCTTTTGGCCTATAAACTTCAAAGTCGAGTTTTCCTGTACTAAGAAAACTCTCATACTCCAAATGATTTGCACTTGTGATTGATTGATTGTCGAGAACTAAAACTATTCGGGGAAGGTTTTTAACAATTGTATTCTTGGATAGTATGTCAATGGCATTGCAGGCTGTTTCGAAGAATTGTTGATCTACAAAAATGAGTTTGGCTCCTGAATGTTTTAGCAATACTGACACCATTGCAGAGTCATGACGTATGTTAAGGGTACATAAAATTCCACCCCCCATCGGAACTCCAAAGTGTAACTCATACATAGCGGGAATGTTAAGAAGTAATGCTGCAACCTGTAGTTTGCAAAAAGGTATACAATAAGAAAGAACAATTAGACATTTGATATCCCTCGTATGCGTCTGTCTCAAAATACATTACTTATTTTGCATAGAGTTGTCTAATGGAGTTATCACTATTTTTTTAGAGTTTGGAAAAAGTAAATGAGCAATCATTTGAAGGACGAAAAGAGTAACATATAGGGCCTCAAAATGTAGATGGACATTGTTTTTCATTTCTATTTCGACAAGATTATCTTTATTTAATTTAGTATTTGGTGCAAAAGAATTATTTCAAAAATAACTGTAGTACAAGGAAAGTGTCGTCTCTTTATTTTTTACAAGATAATGAGATATGAAACTAATCATTTTGATGATGACACGTATAAGTGAGGGAGCAGGACAACCGTAGAGCTTCACCAAGACACAAACAAAAAAAGGATGGATGTAAATGGAAAGTTACCGAGAAATACAATGCTGGGACCATCAAAGTGGAGTGATGATAAACATGAGGTAGACTTAGCTTAGCTTATTATATATAAGTTTTCGTATAATAAATATTATTTTTTATATATAAAAAATATTATTTGTGTATGTAAATATGTTGTTGAGAAAAAAGTGGTAGTTCAATGGAAGACCATCTCGAATTTTAGGGTATTGTCGAGGATTTGAATACTCATCCTAATAATATGTTGGGGCATTTACTTCTAGACTGTTTAGCCTTGTATCGAATTTATGAGCTAGTGTGTCCTGCACGCTAGTAGCCTAACATGGTTTGGTTTTCAAACTAATTATCTTTCCTAAAATAAATGTAAATAAATTATTTGTGTTGTTTTCCTCTTATTTATTATATGAAACACAAACAATACCTTTACATTCACAAACAACATTGTTACCCCAAAACTTGTGTTAGATATGTAAGGGTTAAATATTTATCAAACCTTATTAAAGTGCAAATTAAGTAAATAAAGATACTACATACTCCAGATTGTGGGCTCTTAAACAATTTTTACTCTCGGAATTGTCCTAAAGATCTCTGAAAATCCAATCTTAAAGATATAATCTAGAGTTAGTATTGTGTCGGACTCGTCCGACCATAATGTTTGGTCGGACGACTTTCAGGTGGTTTCAATTTTTTTTCAGTTAGTCTTAATTTTTTTTCAGTTAGTCTTAATTTTTTTTCAGTTAGTCTTCATTTTTTTTTTCAGTTAGTCTTCATTTTTTTTCAGTTAGTCTTAATTTGTTTTCAGTTAGTCTTCATTTTTTTCAGTTAGTGTAAATGAAAGTAAGTTACCTCTAAATGAAAGTAACATAGGTCTAACTGAAAGTAACTTAGGTCTAACTGAAAGTAACTTAGGTCATTTTTCTTCAGGTAGTCTTCATTTTTTTCAGGTAGTCTTTATTTTTTTTTCAGTTAGTCTTCATTTTTTTTTTCAGTTGGTTTCAAATTTTTTTAAACACCAACTGAAACATATAAAACACCAACTAAAAGAAATAAAAAACTAACTGAAAGAAATAAAGAACTAACTGAAAAAAATAAAGAACTAACTGAAAGAATAAAAAGACCAACTGAAAGAAATAAAAAACGAACTGAAAGAATACAAAAACTAACTGAAACAATACAAAAACCAACTGAAAGAAAAAAAGAACTAACTGAAAGATTATAAGCATTAACTGAAAAAATGTCAAAAAAGCATAATACCTTTCTTAAACCACCGGAATCCCTAACTCTACATATACTTCATAGTAGTAGTACAAAATGAATGATTTCAAGCAACAGAAAGTAAAATCTAAGTTAAGTTCAAGCAACTCTTGGGTTGAACCAAGCCAGATATCTCCCCTGCATTATTGCAATATGATTGAGCTTTTTGAAACTCCGGCAAACGACGACTTCGTCGGAGTTCGAGGTTCATCGCCGGAGATTCCGTCAGAAAAATGAGAGAACTTCACGTGCGAAATCGAGAGGGGAAATTGGTGATATTGAGGTGGTCAGAGGAGAGAGAAAGGAGGTGTGCTAGTTTTAAGAAGCAATTTATGGGGCCCTGTAGTGGTAATAGCAACAATAGTACAGAGTGGGGAGAAGAAGCGAAAAGAGAAAGTGGTGCGTACAGAGTTTGAGTTTTGGGCTCAACCCGTCTGATAGTAAGTATTGGTCAGACGGTCTGACCCAATACTTTCACTATAGTCTAATAGTCCTGCCATACCAGTTTAAATTTTAAAATTTAATGATAAGAATTGAATTGTCTTATTGTAATGCAAATTCTACGTTTTGGGTAATCAAGAAAATACTAGTTAATATCAGTTTCAGATTCCGTTCAAGTATGGGATCCAAATCCAATTAAATTTTAGTTCTGCTTTAAACACTTCTAACAAATTCTAATTTAATTTCTAACAAAAAATTAAAAATTTTAGATATGGTTTGGTTTTTACTTTTTTAATGTGCTGAGTCCAAAATTGTTTGGATTTAAATTCATGTTCTCAAGATTAGGAGGGGGGCAACCATGGCTCAAACGGCAAACTATTATCTGTTGACTGTTGCCTTTCCTTTAAAAAACTTTCCCCATTTTTTAAGATCCAACATTTGATATTTTTAATCTACTTACTAAAAATAAAAATGTAAATGTTGCATTTAAAATTTAAAAAAGGAAGTAATTAATAAGAGACCAAAACATAGCCAATAACATATGTAATAATATAATTCACACGCAAAAACCTTATATTAATAGAATATGTAAGATAATCAATATATATATATAAAAGAGGAACTTTTCGAGAACATAGAGCGCGCCACCTAGGATTGCTACGTCATCTTATTAATTTAGAGATAATAAAATTTAGAGTTTGAGAGATAATACAATTTTAGAGTTTGAGAGATAAGAGTTTATTCACTCTAATGCTATGACAAAAACCAAAAAAATTTATCTTTTAGGGATCTATTATAACTAGGAATCTATTATACGTAATACTATATTGTATATTCACTCTACGGCTATGATTCACATATAAAATCACAAAATAAAAAAAAAACTTGATTCTTGAGATTTGCCTAAACCATACGATAACATCTAATGAACTGCTGCAAATCTACTAAAGTAGCCAACATTTTCAATGACAGCTTCTATGCATTTAATTTGTGGCCACTCAATATCTACTTTATTTTATTTTTAAACTTTTATTATTGTGATATACTGATATGTTAGTTGACAATACCGGTCAACATGCCTTCACTTATTAGAGATGGAAACAACCATTGCAATACTAACTTTATATCAACTTTTTATAAACTTTATTAATATATAATTAAAGATATTAAAGATAATCTAAAAATAAGGGTATAATGACAAATATTTTATCAATTTTTTTCTACTACAATAATGGGTTTGGACATGATTTTTAAAAAAATGAAAAAAAATGTGTAGTTTATCATAGAGATACTCCTTTAATTAACAAGTGTAGGGGATAAGTAAATCCTTAATAAAATAAGCGCAACTGTATGAGGCAATTTGATGAATAATTAATGATGATTTTATTAACATAAAGTAAAGGTAATATTGACAATTATAGTTGTTTTTTTTTACTAAAAGTTGATTGGTCCAAATAAATAATTAACAGATGAAGTATGTAAATAAAATCGTGTTGAAAAATATCATTTTACAGTAACACAAAATCAATAATGTTAACAAAAAATTACAAAAAAAACATATAAAAAACAACCCATGCAATGCACGGGCATCAAAACTAGTTTTTATTATTTTGAAATTAATTAGCCGAACTCTATTTAGTAGCTGTTTAGACACCAAACAACCTTCATCCCTTGCCTCAAGTACCGCAGTTAAGAGGATTCAACTTTATGACCTTAAAGTTAAGGTGAATTTTCAACAACTACACCAAACAAGCTTAGTAAACTATGTAGAATAAATGCGATATACTCCTATATGAGAGACTTATATAGAGTATAAGAGTACCAAAAGGAAAAAAGAGAACTCACAACATCTCCACGAGAGATGCCTAGTTGAGAGAGAGCTGAAGCAAGCTTGGTGCACCTTTCTAGAGTCTCTCTCCAAGTATACCGGACATCTCCATAGATAATCGAGGGACGATCTCTGTAAACATTTGCCGATCGCTCGAGGAAGCTGATAGGAGAGAGAGGCACGTAGTTGGCTGAGCAACGCACCAACCCCTCCATGATCAAATAACGTGTTTGTGAAATGTGGGGAAGATCAGATATGATATATGCTCCTATAAACAAATGATTATAATTATTACTCATGTGTGGTCGTGCGGATAAAACTAGGGGAAAAATCAGAATGTGGGGTCGGCCAATTCGATCATATGGTAAGCGTTAGTTGGATCACCAGCGATCAATGGTTAAAGCATCCAACTCAAACGATAATGATATATCCATTGTTGTCAATTCGAACATGACCCAGCCGCTTCTCGGTCGATACTTATTAGACTTGGTTGAAATGTGTCAATATGGCCTGTAAACAAATCAGGTCGAATTAGGTTACTATTAGCTCAAGGTGAAAGAAGTTAATTTTTCCTACCGACTTGGGTTAGGTTGGGTTAGATCTTAATCAGCGGGGTCCTATCATGTTTGATTCAGGTCAATCCTATTCTAGTCAATCCGATTCAAGTTGCGAAATGGGTTAGAGCCTGCAAGTTCGGGTTTCGATTGACTTCAAGTTAAGTCATATTTGTTATTAGGTTATCGTGGGACGAGTGATATTCGGTTTCAGTTAAATTTCAGTTCTGACTCTATCGGGTTGGGTTATGTCCAGATTATTGTCAGTCTCTTAACCGGGTTAGTATCAGAGATTTAGGGTGATTTTGAGAGTCAGATCATATTTGTTGTAGTATTATCTTGGGTCAGGTCAATGTCAAGTTCAGTTGAATTTTAGGTTGAGCCTATAAGATTGGTTTATATTCCGATAATATTATTGTTTAGAAACGGGTCATTATCGAATTTGAGTTAATTTTGTCTCTCGATAATATTATTGGTTTATATATATTGTAGACACATAAATTTGTCTCTCGATTTTTACATACTACTTAATAGTTTTTAGTTAATTTTGTAGTAGCTTTTAAGTTTAGGCTAATTTGCTTCTATTCCTTTAAGTTGTGCAACATGTTATTTCACTAGCAACACCACAATAGGAGGGTGGATTTTATGTGTAGAAATAAACGTACTTTTTGCGAAATTATAAAACTAAAACGATAAAACAAGCTAAGGGACCACAATAGATTTTTATGAGGAAAAACTTATTGGATTCGACAAGAATAAACAACCTCGACCACTAGGGATTTTAAACTCAACACTTTCACTAATTAGGCCAAACAATCTGTTACAACCTGATTCTACTCATAGGTCACAACTTGAGTTTCTAAACTCAAGATCATATGGTAAGCGTTAGTTGGATCACCATCGGTCAATGGTTAAAGCATCCCACTCAAACGATAATGATATATCCATTGTTGTCAATTGGAACATGACCCGAGCCGCTTCTCGATCGATACTTATTAGACTTGGTTGAAATGTGTCAATGTGGCCTGTTAACATGTCAGATCGAATTGGATTACTATTAGTTCAAGTTGAAAGAAGTTAATTTTTCCTACCGACTTGGGTTAAGTTGGGTTGGATCTTAATCAGCCGAGTCATATCATGTTTGATTCAGGTCAATCTTATGATAGTCAATCCGATTCAAGTTACAAATGGGTCAGAGCCTGCTAGTTCGGGTCAGATTGACTTCGAGTTGAGTCATATTTGTTATTAGGTTATCGTGGGACGAATCATAGTCGGTTTCAGTTGAATTTCATTTCTGACTCTATCAGGTTGGGTTATGTTCAGGTTATTTATATATATTGTAGACACATAAATTTGTCTCTTGATTTTTACAGGTAATTTTATAGTTTTTTGTTGATTTTTTTAGTAGTTTTTAAGTTAGTTTACCCTAATTTGCTTCTATTCCTTTAAGTTATGCAACATTGTTATTTCACTAGCAACACTATAATAGGAGGGTGAATTGTATGTGTAGAAAGAAACGTATTTTTGACGAAATTATAAAAGTAAAACAATAACACAAACTAAAGGAACACAAGAGACTTTTACGAGGAAAAACTTATTCGGCCCAACAAGAATAACAACCTCGAGCATTAGGGATTTAAAACTCAACACTTTCACTAATTAGGCCAAACAATCTGTAACAACCTAATTCTACTTACAGGTCACAACTTCAGTTCTTAAACTCAAGATCCTAAATAATTGTTCTCTTAATAGTTGTTCTTCTCAACTTCACTTGAAATTTTCTCACTTTAATTTGCTTCACTCAAAGCTTCTCTCTTACAAGACTTCACTCAAAATCCTCTTATCCCAGAATCGAAATTACGATGTTCAATATACTTAGTAGAATAGAGTAAGAAGACAAAGAACAAATAGATTATGAGAGAATAAAGACACAGGCACTTTAATTAGTTAAAATCACTAAATTGCTTAGTCAAACACAAATTGAAACTTAATTAGACATATGTTTTTATACCAATCATTAGATAAAACATGGGATTAAAACATGTGATAGTGAATTACCATTATCCCATGGTGTTTCTCAACTAGAGAAACATGTTTCGTTTTCCACCCATGAACCCCACATTCTCTTTAAATGTGTGAAAAAGATTAATACTGCTTCCTAAATTTTAGCATTTACTTGTGCAACCATCTAAAATCTGATTTTTAATTAAAAAGTATTTTAATTATTAAAACCAAAATTAAATCCTTTTGTCAATTACTCCCTCCATTTTCTTTTGTTGTTCCTATTTGGAATCAGGGAAGACACCAATCCAACCTAAAAAATGGGCAAGATTCCACTTTTTGAATTAAATTAATTTGATTAAAAATAAAAATTCTAGTCCTTTGAGTCTATCTATTTCAGGTAACCAATGGGAATTAACCTCATCAAATTGTAGTATATTAATGGGAAGATTTAAAATAAGAACAACAGTACAGATTGAAATTTCCCAATGGAGAATACAAGAACAATAAAAAAAATGAAGGGAGTAAGATCTTTAAAAGATTTTCTTTTGAAAACCGAAAAGGATTTTTATTTTTCAACATCGATAAATTTTTTTCAATAAAAACATTTTCTTTAAAACAAGATCTTAACCAAATAAAAACCAGGTTCCTAAAATTAATAACTCAACCGACACAAAGTAACCGATGCACCATATAATACATGTCTAGTTCCTTTAGTTTCTTTAGTTCCTTTAACTTAACTTGACAGTACCAGTACATTTGTTCTTTTCAAAAGAACATACATACATTCTCTTTTTAAATTGCCATTATTCCTTACCATAAATTACTCTTTTCTTACATAGAAAATAAAAATAAAAGCCTCACTTTGATTCTTTTGCTCCGATTAAAGCATCTCGAGTATCACTTACTTGAGCATCTTCACTTAGTCTGCAAAATGAAAACTTGATTTTTCCTTAGACCTAATATTCTTTTTGCTTAATGCAATGTTACCTTGCAAATTCCATTCACTTAACAACTTGTTAATTTACAACTTAGTTTGTATCTTTGTTCCTTTCTCAACATCAAAACCAGGGTCAACAATTTCCTCCTTTATGATGATGACCAAAGTCACAAACTAAAGACAGAAAATCAATACAAATAAGAGAATGAAAGATAGTAATAATAATTTATATTTTTAATTAAGGTTAGATTAAGAATTTTTAGTTTTTTCAAATTTTTTTCAATTTTCAACTTAGTTTGTTCCTAGAATCTTTCCTCTTTTGTCATCCTCAAAAAGATCAAACTCTTGGTGATTAAGACTATTTTTTGCAAGATCTTTAGACCATTACAAGCACATAAAATAGTTAAGCTAATAATTCAAAGATTAGACTTGCTCAAACATTAATCACATAATACTAGTCATTTCAAGTAATGATTATGCAATTATATCAAAACGAAGACAAATAGAAAAGTTATATTTTTATAGCACTTATTGTAACAACCTAAGATTTTAAGCAGCTTTCTTAATTGGTAATTATGAGCATTAGTTTAACTAATGTTTAAAAATCTGCTTTACTATGATTGGGTTTATTGAACTCTTGAAATTTTGATTGAAATCAAAGTTGGATTTTTAGCTTAATAATAAAATTGCAAAAATACCCTTTTAAAATTGATAAAGAAAGAGAAAGAAATAAGAAAAAAAGTTAGAAGAACTTTCTATATTTAAGAAGAAACAAACTATAAGCTATTTAAATCATCCTCATTGATCTAAAATCCCAAATTTTCCTCCCTCCTCTCTCTCGTGGCAAACCCTATCCTTCCTCGTCTGAATTTCTTGGCTACTGTTTGGCCCACTATTGTTGAAGAATATTAGAATTATATTCCTTGCCTAATGCATATTACAAACTAACGTTATATACACTAGCATACAAAAGGAAACCCATGATCCTCTCCTAATAATCAGCACCTAATTATGTGCATTTGCCTAATCAGTTATCAATTAGAATATTAACATATTACAATATCTATTACACCCCCGCAGTCGAAACGGGAGGAGGACGAACGCTGAGACTTTCTCGAAAGTCTTCAAATAAAATTAGGGGAAGACCCTTCGTAAAGATGTCGGCAATCTGATAGCGAGAGGGAACATGTAAGACACGAACTTCACCCCGTGCGACTTTCTCTCGAACAAAATGAATGTCCATCTCGATGTGTTTAGTGCGTTGATGTTGAACCGGATTGCCAGATAAGTAAATCGCACTCACATTATCACAATAAACCAATGTGGCTTTGGTAATTGGGCAATGTAGTTCCAGTAGAAGATTTCGAAGAAAACATGACTCAGAAACCACGTTTGCAACCCCACGATACTCAGATTCGGCACTGGAACGAGACAATGTAGCCTGTCGTTTAGACGACCAGGAGAGAAGATTATCACCCAGAAAGACGCAATAGCCCGACGTGGACCGTCGAGTGTCAGGACAGCCACCCCAATCAGCATCAGTGTAAGAAGTAAGGGTAGAAACTGAAGAGGGATAGAGGTGCAGACCAAGATGAAGAGTCCCCTTCACATAGCGAATGATGCGCTTCAAAGCTGTCATATGTGCCTCCATAGGCTGATGCATAAATAAACAAATCTGCTGCACAGCATAAGATATATCAGGTCGAGTGAATGTCAAGTACTGCAGAGCCCCTGCAAGACTCCGATAGAGAGATGAATCAGAACACGGCAACTCAGACTGAGCACTAAGTTTCGGTTTGGTATCAACAGGAGTAGGTGAAGATTTGCAGGAGGTCATCCCGGCACGCTCAATAATTTCCTCAGCATACTTACGCTGAGATAAGAATAGACCACCAGCATGGCGGGACACAGCAATCCCAAGAAAATAACTCAGAGGACCAAGATCCTTCATAGCAAATTCGGAGCCTAGAAGTGAAATAATGGACTGACGGAGCTCAAGAGAAGAAGCAGTCAAGATAATGTCATCAACATAAAGAAGAAGATAAGCAGTGTCGGTACCTTTTCGATAAATAAATAAGGAGTTATCTGACTTGCTATTCTGGAACCCAATAAGAGAAACAAAATCAGCGAACCGACGATACCAGGCCCGAGGGGCTTGCTTAAGCCCATAGAGAGACTTTTTGAGAAGACACACATGATTCGGAAAAGTCGGATCTTTGTAACCCATGGGCTGATGCATATAAACTGTTTCGTTCAACTCACCATGCAAGAAAGCATTCTTGACATCCAGTTGATGAAGGTCCCACCCCTTAGAAAGAGCCAAACTGAGCACAGTACGAATAGTAGCAGGTTTAACCACAGGACTAAAAGTCTCCCCACAATCAATGCCAACCTGCTGAGTTTTTCCATCACCTACAAGACGAGCTTTATACCTCGCAAAAGAACCGTCAGAATTCTCTTTATGAGCAAAAATCCACATAGAACGAATAATATTAGCATCAGGAGGACGGGGGACTAACTCCCACGTCTTATTTTTAATTAGAGCATCAAATTCGTCATCCATGGCCAGTTTCCAATTTGGGTCACGAAGAGCAGACACTGGGTTACGGGGTATTGGTGATCGGGGCATAGTGGTGTGGAGATTGAGAATTTGTTTGGGGCAAAAAACTCCATTTTGGCTACGGGTAGTGGGCCTGCGGGCTGGAGCAGGAGATGGCTCATTAGGGAGATGAGGGGAAGGGAGTGAGCTGGGTAGAGGGATGGATGGCCCAGGAGAGGGGAGTGGGCCAGATTTGGAAGAGGAAGGCCCAGGCTGGGGGACGCGGGTAGGCGTGGACACAGGGGAGTGAGGTGGGCCAGTAGTGCTGCTTGGGCCAGCAGAACTGATGACACGCGTGGCTTGAGAGGGAGACACGGGCGTGGGAATTGGGCCAGATAGAGTGGGCTGAGTGCGTGTAGAAGAAGAGGGCAGGGACGGAAGATCCACAGGGCCAAGAGGATTTAGGAAATCATATGAGAAAGGAGTGGGGGTGTGAATTTCAGAAAATGGGAATTTTTGTTCATCAAAAATAACATGACGACAAATGATGATTTTTCGGGAAGAAATATCATAACATTTGTACCCCCGATGATTGGCCGGATACCCCAAAAACACACAAGGAGTGGATCGAGGTTGCAATTTATGAATAGTAGTAGAGGGATGAAGTGGAAAACACAAGCACCCAAACACCCGTAAATGAGCAAAGGAAGGCTCTTTGTGGAAAAGAATGTGAAGAGGGGAGTTGTAAGCGAGTTTCTTGTTGGGAATGATGTTAAGAAGATAGGTGGCCATTTGTAAAGCATGATGCCAAAATGTGGGGGGAATAGATGCATGAGCAAGAAGAGTGCGAACCATATTATTTATTGTGCGGAGTTTGCGTTCAGCTTTACCATTTTGAGAGGAAGTATAAGGACAAGAGAAACGAAAAGAAAGCCCATTGGCCTTACAAAAGTCCCAAAAAGGTTGATTATCAAATTCCCTCCCATTGTCACATTGGATATTTTTTATTTCTCGTTCAAATTGTGTGTTGATATAAGCACGAAAATTTAAGAACATGGAGTATACTTGTGATTTCTTAGACATAGGAAAAGTCCAAACAAAATCAGAAAAATCATCAACCACAACAAGATAATAATGATGGCCCATAGAGCTTAAAACAGGAGAAGTCCAAACATCACAATGAACAATGTCAAAAGGCATCATAGTACTAATAGGAGAAGCAACAAATGGCATCTTAACATGTTTCCCAAGAGGACAAGAGTAACAAACAGTATGACTACTAAGTTTATTACATTCAATATTTTTATTTCGCTTAAGAACATCTAAAATAGAAGCACCCGGATGACCCAGACGATCATGCCACAAAGAAGGTGCAAGAGCAGCAAAGGTAGATGCAGTGTAATCTGGAGAAATGAGGGATGTGACTGGATATAAGGCCCCCTGACTCTCACATCTCATGATTTGGCTCCCCGTCTGTAAATCCTTCACAGAAAACCCAAACAGATCAAATTCCACAGACACAGAATTATCAGAAGTAAACTTACGAACTGAGACTAGGTTTTTAATAAGTTTAGGAGCATGAAGGACCTTCTTGAGCGATAAAGGAGGGTGAGGGTGGGGTAAGTGTGTGTCACCGTAACCACAAATAGGAATACTATGGCCATTTCCAACAATTATACCATTATTTTTGCTCAAATTAAAATAAGACGAGAAGTTACCTGGGGACGCCGTCATGTGGGAGGTAGCACCCGTATCCATATACCAATTTGGATCCGGGGGGGTGAGACCCAAAGTATGCATAGCAGCCACGATATCCGTGGGTTGCTGGAGCTCCACATTATAAGCTTGAGGACGGGGTCCTAGAACACTGCTACTGCCAGGCTGCTGTCTAACTGGTCCAGTGGGCCTGGCCCACGCTGCTGCTGGGTAAGGAGAAGGGGGGACAGCCCACCCATAGGGCCACTGAGGCCAGGGAGAAAAGGTGGGTCGAGCAGCCCACTGCCCCCCTTGCGGGTAATAGGCAGCATGCTACTGCTGTTGCTGTGAGGGAGGACGGCCTCCACCACCCCCGTGCTGCCGACCACCCCGACCACCGCCACTGCCACCCTTACCACCACCGCCGGAATTTCGGCCTTTGTGAGAAGAGCGTTTTTGACCCGTTTTTCCACTGGGTGTGCCGTGAGCCTTAGGTGGCGAGTCGGAACCACGATTTGTGTCGGCCAAAAGTGCCGAGGAAGAAGAGCCAATTGTCGCCTTTTTAGCTAACCCCGCCTCCTCAAGAACCAACATGGATCTTGCTTGATAAAATGGAGGAAGGGGATCACTTTGACGGAGGAGAGTGCCAACACCATTATAGGCCTCCGTAAGACCCGCTACAAGCTGTAAAACAAGACGATTATTTGATACCGGAGCACCCACATTTTTCAGTTGGTCAGCCAACATTTTCAAACGTTGGCAATACGAGGAAGCCGTCGGGAAATCTTCCATGACAGTGTTAGAAAATTCCTGTTCAAGAGTAACGGCACGGGAAGATTTATTATCCAGAAAAATATCCCGGAGACGTTCCCACGCTTGTAATGCCGTGGAATCGGGCTCGAGGATAGTGTTGAGGAGGTCCGCAGAAATGGTCCCGTAAATCCATTTCAAAACTGTTGCATCAATGGTGGACCACTCCTCCTGTTCAGCATCCGTAGATGGTCCGGGAACCGTGGTTGACGGAATAATGTGATGAATCACACGATTAGAACGAGCATGAATTTTGAATAACTCCGCCCACGTGGAGTATTGCACATTCTCAATGTCAAGGGTAATAGGGATGCTTTTGTTTGATATTAGAATTTGCAAGAGAGGGAGAAAAGGGAGAAGGATAGGTAGAAGAAGAAGAAGATTCAGCAGCCATGGTGGCGCGTGGGCAGAAGGCGTCGAAGACGTTGGTGGTTGCTATGGCACAGCGGAAGAGTAGGAACGTTAAACCCTAAGCAAAACTGATACCATGAAGAATATTAGAATTATATTCCTTGCCTAATGCATATTACAAACTAACGTTATATACACTAGCATACAAAAGGAAACCCATGATCCTCTCCTAATAATCAGCACCTAATTATGTGCATTTGCCTAATCAGTTATCAATTAGAATATTAACATATTACAATATCTATTAATTGTGAATGTAGTTGATGGGAAGGAGATTAAAAAAGGGACATGAGAAGGCAGTTATCTGGAGGAGATAAATGGGAGAGTATTTGAGCCCCCATGCAAATCAGTTGAGCAAAAAGGGGGACGTAGTTGGGGATTAGGCAGATCAACGACGGGTAGGAGGAATATTCTTTGGCCCATATATATTCAAGTGTTGTAAACTAATTTATTATGTTAGCTACTACTGATCACTAGCCTACAGTTAGCTCTCTCGCTCATATTTTTCCTTTAAACTTCCATTAATGCTCTTGTATTGATAACAGAACTCTCATATCCGTAGTGACAGCGACGTCACAATAGTGGATTTGTGATCAAGAGTGTAATACCCCATATTTTTTTTTAGTGAATGTCTAAATACTTAAATATTTATTTTCTAAAATAGATATTTTAAGAAAAGGGTATTTTAGTATTTTCACTAGTTTTCAATTATTTTGGAGGGAATATGGCGCAAAAATTACATCTTTTAAGCTTTTGGTATTAAATCGTAGTCAAAAAATTTCTGAAAACCAAAATAATTTTTTTTTTTTGGGGCCATATATTCCTACGGGATTCTATATTGATTGGAAGAAGTTTTTTTTTCCTACAACTTCCAAATTTATGATGGAGATTACAAATCTTGGTTTGATCTTCTAATTTATGGTGAAGGTTACAAACTATTTAATTTTGGAAGTTAAGTACCACCTATTCTACTCCTATAAGTACCCTATACCTTAAGCCATCTTTTCCACACAAAAACTCTGGAAAATCCATATCTCTTACTTCAAGGTCCTTTGTCTTCTTATCTATTCTAGTTTTATATTTCTTATTCAAGTTCCAATTTTCTTTGGGTTAGAAAAAAAAAGATTTTTCATGTTTCTTACTCAAAAATGTTATGCTCATAATAGGTTATTCATGTTTAAATTCATGATTAAGTTTATGTGATAAGTTACTTATTAGATTTTTATATTATTGGTTTGTTAGGAGATCGTTCAAGATTAAGACTAAGTGAAGGTATTGGTATTCTCTTTGTGCAAGACCAAGGTACTTTATGTGGCTAGATCTTTTGAAATGTGGTTTTATGTGTTAAAGTTATTTATTGATTTAATGGTTGAATTTGTATAGAAAGTTGGTTTTAAATGGTTATAATATTTTATTATTCACTCTTGGAAGTGACAAGAAAGAATGATTTTATAATGGTTACAATATTTTATTATTCACTCTTGGAAGTGAAAAGAAGGAATGATTTATTAATCATTTTTAGAAAATTTTTGTTATCCTTTTTGGAAAATTAAATTATTTTTACATGGAAAGGTTGATTGATTTTTATGAACTTGAATGTTCAAAAAGTTGTTTATGAGGAAATGAGGTTTGTTCATGACTTACAAGTCATATTGTTAATTCCGCTTGATTACCTCAAGAGCTTCAAAGTCCACTTGTTGGTAATTATAGTTACCCCTTGATATAGCTCCGTGATGGGGTGACTAGCTTGAGGGGTGTGTACACTTTGCACAATAGAAGGGGAGAATAAGAAGAGAAATTGTTTTCAATATATTTGTAATGCAAGTTGTTTGGAAAGAGTTTGTTCTTAAAAGGTTATTCTTGAATTATTATTCAAGTGTTTGGAACGAGTTTACTCTTGAAAAGTTATTCTTGTATTATTATTCAAGTGTTTGGAAAGAGTTTGTTCTTAAAACGTTATTCTTGAATTATATTAAAGATTTATTCTTGAATTATTAGTGATGGAGTTTTCGAAATGAAAAAAATGTTGTGAACTAACAAATGTGTTACTTATCTAGTACATTTCGTATTAATTTTATACTGACGCGTACTTCCTTTTTCCTATTTGACTTTACCATGTTTACCTTTTTGGTAAGCAGTTTTGCAGGTGAATTTTGGATGTGCATGAGAGGATACTAAGAAGGGAATCTTCACCTAGATTAGGGTGTTTTATTTATATCGAGTATTGAGGTAATATTTACTTTTATTAATATTTTTGGTTAAAGTCTGCCGCTGCAAGTTATTTTGTTAGTTAGTAGTTGGTTACCGAAAGCATGTTAGTCACATGGCGGTAATACTCCTAAATTACTCAAATATTATTTACTAAATTACTTATTTAAAAGCAAGTAATTTGAGGGTGTTACAAAGTGATATCAGCTTTACAGGTCTTAAAAAGATCAAAGTTGAACATTAAAATTGATGGGTTGACATAAGATGGGCATATAGAGTTTCACATTTGCATTCTAAATTATTTTTGTTAAGTTTAATTGTTTTCTTTTACAAAAGGTATATATTTATATATTTTTTTTATTTAAAAAGATAAGGGGTATAGATATGTTAGGGTAATAAGCTTTGTCTAGGATTAGGAAGGCTCTGCCTGACGCTGTGGGTGACTTTCTTATCTGGAAGCTATAATTACCTTGTCTATTCTATATCTTGAAATCAAGTATAGTTTAAAATTTTTGAAATAAATATCTTAAGCCATAGTGGTGCATCCAGTACAAATCTTGACCTATATTTAGTTATCATATATTAGTATTACTCTTATGATGTTCTTGTAATTTTTCAATTCTTCTTACTTTTATATGATTGTTGTTACAAGTAAAGGAAAAAGTTTATGTTATTCCCCATATATGGGATAAGTAAGGAGGTCTGCTTTAGTGGCTAGACAGTAATAATATGATGTGTATAATTTTTTTTACTTCTCGAGAATACCCAGGCCAAAATGATTACATGACCATTCGAGTTGGAGAATATTATTGAGGCAGACTACTAAGAGTTTGAAAGTCTCCATAATCATAGACATATATAGTTGTATTAAGAATATTTTGATACACTATAATGTTATAGTAATTGTTATGCTAAGGACTAATATTTGGCCATAATATATGAAGTATGTGACTGCTATGTTTTGAACTCTCTAGGGGAAAGAAAAGGAAGGGATGCGCTGGAAAGGCTGCGTTTTCTTCAAAACGCAGCCCTTCTTTATTGTAGGGCTGCGGTTTTAAATAAAGCGCAACCCTTCTTACATGTAGGGCTGCGTTTTTGAAGAAAATCGCAGCCCTTTTAAGAAAGGGTTGCGCTTGTAAAAAAAATCACAGCCCTTCTTACAGTTAGAAGGGCTGCATTTTTTTGACAAGCGCAACCCTTCGTGAAAAAGGGTTGCGCTTGTAAAAAAAACGTAGCCCTTCTTGCAGTTAGAAGGGCAGCGTTTTTTTGCAAGAACATCCATTTTTCACGAAGGGCTGCGCTTGTCAAAAAAACGCATCCCTTCTGTTATGAAGGGTTGCGCTTCTTTTGGCAAGCGCAACCCTTCGTTATCTTTTTTATTTGACTGAATAATGCGCGCATGACCAGTATCCCAAGCTAGCAATTCTATTTCCCTCCCTTAAAGAAATTTCACGAGCGAAAAACCACCACATTGCTCCTCCACCACCACAGTGCGTGAACCCTAATTCGAGTGCACCACCACCACCACCACCACTGCTGCCCACCACATTGCTCCACCACCGACCACACACCACATTGCTCCACCACCACTACTGCTCACCACTGCTGCCCACTGATGTGTTTTAAAATATACCGCAAGTGCACGTTGTCTGGTTAGCAGAAACTGGCAAATACGGGTCGATCCACAGAGAGAGGAGTTCTATAGATTTATGCTCAATTATCTAACTACTTCTAGAGAGAAAATCGATTGAAAGATTAATTTCTAAACTAAAATAAACTAGAACACAAAATGATGTAAGTTTATCAAATAATTAAAAACCTAGGGCAAGTGATCGGTCCACCATGCTTATACCAATCTAATCACTACAATATAGTTCAACAATACTTCGATTGAGGTTCGAATAACTAGTGTATTTCGCTAATCCTTGCTCAGGCATTAACAACTCTTAAATTAACATATGTCAGTACGGTCGCTCAACATAATCAAATCTACCTATTGTAACAAGCCTCTAATGAATGCGATCTTTCGATTCTAATTCCTATTAGCTAAATATAACTCATGATATTGCACAATTACACGAATTAAACAAACATAAGAAATGTAATACCCCGTATTTTTAGTATTTATTTAAATAAATAAATACGTATTTTATATTTATTTTCTAAAATAAATATTTTAAGCAAAGGTATTTAGTATATTTATTGGTTTTAAATTATTTTGGCGGGAATATGGCGCCAAAATTGGATTGGTTAAACTTTTGGTTTATAATCCTAGTCAAAATTATTCAAAAAACACAAAAAAAAAAAAAAAATAAATTTTGTTTTTAGGCCATTATTTTGACGGGATTGTAGTAAATGGAGGAGTTTTGTTTTTCCAAATTTATGATGAAGGTTACAAATCTTGGTTTAATCTCCTAATTTATGGTGAAGGTTACAAACTCTAATTTTGAAAATTAAGTACATCTATTCTACTCCATAAATACCCACACCTTTAGCCATCTTTTCCACACAAAAACTTTGAAGAATCTATAATTTCTTACTTCAAAGTTCTTCTTTCTCTTCCTATGTATTCTAGTTTTATATTTCTTATTCAAGTTTCAATTTTTTTTGTTTAAGAAAAATATTTTCATATTTCTTACTCAAAAATATTATGCTCATGATAGATCATTCATGTTTAAATTCATGATTAAGTTCATGTGGTAGATTGCTTGTTGGTTGGCTATGAGAAAGCTAAGTATAAGAATAAGTGAAGATACTAGTATTAGTTTGTGCAAGATCAAGGTACGTTATGTAGCTAGATCTTTTAAAATGTGGTTTATATGATAAAGTTGTTTATTGATTTTATTGGTTGGATTGGTTTAGAAATTTATTTAAAATGGTTACAATGTTTATTATTCACTCTTGAAAGTGAAAAGAATGAATGATTTTATCAATCATTTTTATATAGAAGTTTTGTTATCCTTTTTGGAAAATTAAATTATTTTACAAGGAAAGGTTGATTGGTTTTTATGAACTTTGAATGTTCAAAAAGTTGTTTATGAGGAAGGAGGTTTATCATGACTTACAAGTCATATTATTATTATTTCCGCTTGATTAATATCAAGAGATTCAAAGTCCACTTGTTGGCAATTATAGTTACCCCTTGATATAGCTCCGTGATGGGATGACTAGCTTGGGGTGTGCACACTTAGCAAAATAGAAGGGGAGATAAGAAGAGGAATTGTTTTCAGGATTATTTTTAATCCAAGTTGTTTGGAAAGAGTTTATTTCTTAAAAGGTTATTCTTGAATTACTATTCAAGTGTTTGGAAAGAGTTTGTTCTTAAAAGGTTGTTCTTGAATTATTATTCAAGTGTTTGGAAAGAGTTTGTTCTTAAAATGTTATTCTTGAATTATTATTAAGTTTTGAAAATAGTTTATTCTTAAAGAGTTATTCTTGAATTATTGGTGATGGAGTTTTCGAAATGAAAAATTGTTACGAACTAACAAATGTGTTACTTATCTAGTACATTTCGTACTCAGTTTTATACTGACGCGTATTTCTTTTTACCTATTTGGCTTTGCCCTGTTGATCTTTTTGGTAAGTAGATTTGTAGGTGAATTTTGGATGTGCATGGAAGCATAATAGGAAGGGATCTTCACCTAGATTAGAGTGTTTCATTTATTTTGAGTATTGAGACAATATTTACTTTTATTAATAAAGAAGTATTATTATTTTTGGTTAAAGTCTTCCGCTGCAAGTTATTTTGGTTAGTTAGTAGTTGGTTGCCGAAAGCGTGTTAGTCACGTGGCGGTAATACTCCTAAATTACTCAAATATTATTTATTAAATTATTTATTTAAAAGTGAGTAATTTGGGGGTGTTACAAAGTGGTATCAGTTTTTCAGGTTTGAAAAGATAAAAGTTGAATATTAAAATTGATGGGTAGACATAGATGGGCAGATAAGAGTTTCGCATTTGCATTCTAAATTGTTTTTGTTAATCTTAATTGTTTTCTTTTTGACGATTTGCATAGATGCATCTTGCTAGTACGACAAAAAGATATATATATATATATATATATATATTATATTTATTTTTATTTGAAAGATGAAGGGTGTAGATATGTTGGGGTGACAAGCTCTGTCTAGGATTAGGAAGGCTCTCCCGACGCTGTGGGTAACTTCCTTACCTGGGAGCTATAATCACCTTGGCTATTCTATATCTTGAAATCAAGTACACTTTAAAATTTTTGAAATAAATATTTTAAGCCATAGTGGTGCATCTAGTACAAATCTTAAACTATATATATTTGTTATCATATATTAGTATTACTTTTATGATGATGTACTTGTAATATTTCAATTCTTTTTGCTTTTATATGATCGTTGTTGGAAGTTAAGGAAAAAGTTTATGTTATTCCCTATGTATGGGATAAGCAAGAAGTCATGCTGCATTGGCGAGCAAATAGTAGTACTATGTGTATTTTTTTTACCTTTCGAAAATACTCAGGCCAGTCTGATTATATGGCCATTTATGAGTTGGAGAATGTTATTTAGACATTTTACATACCAGAGTTTAAAGTTTTCAAATCGTAGACATATATAGTTTTGTTTTGGTCATGAAACGTTCTAGTTGTCTTAAGAATATTTTGATATGCTCAAATATTCTAGTAGTTGTTATAAATAAGGCTTCATATTTGGCCGTGATATATGAAATATGTGATTGCTATGTTTTGAACTAGTTATACCGCATGGTTATTTATTAATTTTTTTGGTAGTTACACAACTATTCTATGAATGTTAGTTGAGATTTATCCTCAAACACCCTTATATCTAGTAGAATGGCAGAAAGAAGGAGAAGAAGTATAAGTTCTATGGTTAGTAAGCTAGCAAAGTACTGAAAATCATTCAGTGATAGATAATCAAGAAACAAGTAGAGTGAAAAGTTTTGTGAGGTCTTTAAGAGGGTACACTGTCAAACCTCGACTTACCATGGGAAAGAGGACCCACTAGCTTAGAAAACTAGATCAGAATTTGATAAGCTTTTTGATGCATAGTGTGCCCTGAAAACCTTAGAGTTAATAATGTTGTTTATTATTTGAGAGATGAGGCAGACCTATGTGGAAACAAAGGAAAGATGATCTTTTAGAGGATCCGACTTTAGGTGGAACGAGTTTAAAGAGCCTTGAGGACTAATTTTATCCTCGTACTTAAGGAAGCAAAAGGCTATGGAGTTCACCAATTGAGGATGGGACTATGTCTGATTATAGCAAATTTTTGGAGTTAATGAGGTTGCACCTGAGATAGTACCATCTGAGACTTTGAAGGCCCAAAGGTTTGAGCAAGGGCTAACCTTAAGTGTGGAGGAGTAACTTTTGAGACTCTTGATGAAATTTATGGTAGAGCTGCTCACTTATATATGGGATTAAAGGAAGAGAGCTTGAAGGGACCTTCTCTGGGGAAAAGAGGAAGTATAACAACTATGGGAACCTACAAAGTGGAGATAAAAAGCCTCAATCTAATGGTGGATTTAACCAAACTGAGAAAGACAATAGGTACCCTAGTCGAAAGCCTAATGAGAACCAAGGTAATGGGAAGAAAGTTGCGAGAATTTTTTTTTTCTGCAAAAGGTGTGATAAGAATACCCTGGAAAGATTGTCAAGGCAACTTGGTGACATGCCATTATTGTCAGAAATTGGGGCACCGAGAGTATGAGTGCTTTAGAAAGCTGGTGGAGAACCTGCAGTCAAACCTGACCCGAGTAGTAAGGCCCCTCAGAATGATCAACAGAAGTTAGCTTCTTCCAATGCTGGTGTTAAACCAGGGATGGGGAATCAGTCTAAAGGCAGAGTTTTCGTCATGAACCGCCGTGAGGCTCAGAATGTTTCTGAGGTAGTAGTTGGAACCTTTTTCATTAATTCTCTGTCTGTCAAAGTGTTATTTGATTCTGAGCACCTCATTCATTATTTCTAGCACTTTAGTGGAAAAGCTTCAGTTAAGCAGTCTAGTGTTTATTTCATTAGAAATTGCATTGCCATCAAGGAAAATGTTTAATTTTACTAGATTGCATAGTCAAGTACCTTTAGTGATAGTTGGGGTGAACTTTCCATCCGACTTAGTTGAGTTTGCTTGTCAGACCTCGATGTGTTTTGGGGATGGATTGGTTGGGAAGATTCAAGGCTCAATTGATTGTGAGGCCCAGAAGGTGTCCTTAGTCGGCCCTAAGAAAAAAGGGTGACTTATAGGAAGCTTGGGAAGGAGAAGGAGTGAAGATAGTATGTCTGCGATGAGAATTCAATCTTAGTGAAGAAGGGGTGTCCGTTATTCTTATGTGGATTCAGAGGATTGAAAAGGAAGATGAGAATAGGGAGATCCCGGTCGTATCTGAGTTTCCTGATGTGTTTCCTGAAGAGATACCGAGTGTGCCACCGGTTAGGGATCTTGAGTTCATCGTAGACTTGATGCAGGAACCGGACCTATTTCAAAGGCTCCTATAGAATGGCTCCAGCTATGATGAAAGAGTTAAAAGTTCAGTTGGAGGAGTTATTGGAAAAAGGGTATATAAGACCTAGTTCGTCTCCTTGGGATGCACCTGTATTGTTTGTGAAAAAGAAGGATGGTAGTTTGAGGTTGTGCATTGATTATCGGGAGTTGAACAATGTGACGATCAAGAATAAGTATCCACTTCCGAGAATAGATGATTTATTTGATCAGTTGAAAGGATGGGGATTTTCTCGAAGATAGATTTGAGGTTAGGTTATCACCAATTGAGGATTGCTGAGGGTGATATTTCTAAGACTGCATTTAGGACGCGTCATGGTCACTATGAGTTCACAGTGATGCCATTTGGTCTGAATAACGCACCTGCAAGTGTCATGGATTTGATGCATAGGATTTTCAGGCCATGCTTGAATAAATATGTGGTTGTGTTTATAGATGATATTTTGATATATTCGAAGGTTAGGAGCAGTCATGAACTGCATTTGAGGAAGGTTTTTGTCCACCCTAAGAGAGCAGAAGTTGTACGCCAAGTTCTCTAAGTGTGAGTTTTTGGTTGGATAAGGTTGCATTTTTAGGACATGTTATCTTAAAGGATGGAGTTTCAGTGGATCCTGCTAAGATTCAAGCGGTGCGCGAGTGGCCAATACCAAAGATAGTGTGTGATATAAGAGTTTCCTTGGGTTAGCTGGTTACTATCGAAGATTTGTAAAGGATTTCTCGAATATCTGAGACCAATGACTAGCCTGATGAAGGAAGAATGTAAGTTTGTTAGGAATCCAGAGTGTGAGGAAGTTTTTTTTTTGGTGTTGAAGGAAAGGTTGACTACAACACCTGTTTTGGCTCTACCTGATGAAAGTCAGCAGTATGATGTTTATAGTGATGCTTCGAAATTTGGTTAGGGTGTGTATTGATGCAGAACCGGAAGGTCATTGCTTATGCTTTTAGGCAGTTAAAACCATATTAGGTGAATTATCCAACCTATGATCTTGAATTATTGTAATAGTGTTTGCTTTGAAGTTATAGCGAACTACTTGTATGGGGCAACGTGTAAGTTGTATACGGATCATAAGAGCTTAAAGTATATTCTCACTTAGAAGGAGTTGAACATGAGGCAGAGGAGGTGGTTGGAGTTGATCAAGTATAATGATCTAGAGATCCAGTATCATGAAGGGAAAGCTAATGTTGTTGCTGACGCATTAAGTCGAAAGTCGAGTCATTCAGTTAATGCAATAGTGTTGCCAAGTCAGTTATGTGTCGAGTTTCTAGAAAATGTCATTGGAAGTAATAGAAGAAGGAGGTGTTGAAGAATTATTGGGTTCTTTGTCGATTCAACCCTCAATCTATGATAGATTAGGGAAGGTCAATCAAAGGATGAAAAGTTAGAAAAGATTCGAGAGAAGATCCAGGATAGTCAGGTATCGAATTTCCAAATAGCCGATGATGGAAGTATTCGGTTCAAAGGAAGGTGGTGTATACCAAATAATAGAGATGAGTTGAAGCGGAAATTAATGGAAGAAGCTCATAGCTCACCTTATTCAGTACACCCAGTGGTGATAAGTTGTATAAGGACATGAAGCAAATAGTTTGGTGGCCAAACATGAAGCGAGAGGTAGCAGAGTTCGTGGCTAAGTGTCTCACATGCTAAAAGGTCAAGTTTGAGCACAAGAGATCGCAAAGGAAGGTTCAGCCCCTGGATATTCCGAGATGGAAATGGGGAATTCTATATCAATGGATTTTGTGTCTGCATTACCAAGAATTAAGGCTGAAAATGATACAATTTTGGTAGTGGTAGATCGTTTAGCTAATTAGCAACTTTCATTCCTATGAAGAATACTTGGTCAATGGATCAATTGGCTAAAGCATATGTGAAATGGGTGGTGAAGTATCATGGTGTGCCTAAGGACATTGTTTTTATCGTGATTCACGGTTCTTATCAAATTTTGGTAGAGTTTGTAGAAGGCTTTGGGAACTAATTTATTATTGAGTAAAGCTTTTCATCTGGCTACAGATGGACAAACGGAACGAACAATCCAGACTTAAAAAATATGTTGCGATCTTGTGTTATGGAGTATCAGGGTTCGTGGGAGGATTTCTTGGATTTGATAGAATTTTCCTATAACAAACAGTCATCATGCAAGTATATTGGTATGGCTCTGTTTGAGGCTTTATATGGTCGGAAGTGTAGACGTCCAGTCTGCTGGAATGATATTAGTGAAATGTGGTGCTTGGAGCCGAATTCCTCAAAGAGACGGCGAAAGAGGTGAAAGTGATTCAAGAAAAGATCAAGGTTTTAAGAGTTATGCTGATTTGAAGCGAAGGGATGAAGAGTTTCAGGTTGGGGAGAAGGTATTGTTAAAATATCTCCAATGAAAGGGGTGATGCGATTTGGGAAGAAGCGAAAGTTAAGTCCAAAGTATATCGGGCCATATGAGGTGTTAAAGAAGTTCGAAAAAAGTGGCATATAAGTTGCATTTGCCAAATGTTTTAAGTCGAGTCGATGATGTTTTTCATATATCTTAGTTAAGGAAGTATATTTCGGATGTGTCTCATGTGCTGCAACCTGAGGCCATTGAATTAAATGATAGTTTGACTTACGAGGAAATTAAAGACATGTAAGAATCCTTGATAGTAAAGTTAGAAGTACTCAGACTAAGGATGTAAGATTAGTCAAAGTATTATGGTCAAACCATCAGATTGAGGAAGCAACATGGGAAGTTAAAGCGGATATACGCAAGAAATATCCGACGTTGTTTTTCGAGGTTAGTTGTCGAGTTACGGGGTCGTAACTCCTTTTAAGGAGGGTAGAATGCGATAGAGTTTCGCGCTTTTACTATAGTTATGCATTTTAGCATAGTTTTGAGTCATTATATGCATTTTACACATGACATTTGAGTCAAAACTTCGATTTTGAATTTTGATTCGTTTTTGGAAAGTGATTATGACTTTTTGTCTGAGCATTTGAGTCAGAAACTACGATTTTGAATTTTAACCCGTTTTTGGAAAGTGATTATGACTTTTTGCCTTAAGTTTCGAGGTCGAAACTTCTTTTAAGGGGGGTAGACTGTAATACCCCGTATTTTTAGTATTTATTTAAATAAATAAATACGTATTTTATATTTATTTTCTAAAATAAATATTTTAAGCAAAGGATATTTTAGTATATTTATTGGTTTTAAATTATTTTGGCGGGAATATGGCGCCAAAATTGGATTTGTTAAACTTTTGGTTTAAAATCCTAGTCAACATTATTCAAAAAACACAAAAAAAAAAAAAAAATTTTTTTTAGGCCATTATTTTTGACGGGATTGTGAAGTAAATGGGGGAGTTTTGTTTTCCAAATTTATGATGAAGGTTACAAATCTTGGTTTAATCTCCTAATTTATGGTGAATGTTACAAACTCTTTAATTTTGAAAATTAAGTGAATGTTACCTTTAGCCATCTTTTCAACACAAAAACTTTGAAGAATCTATAATTTCTTACTTCAAAGTTCTTCTTTCTCTTCCTATGTATTATAGTTTTATATTTCTTATTCAAGTTTCAATTTTCTTTTGTTTAAGAAAAATATTTTCATATTTCTTACTCAAAAATATTATGCTCATGATAGATCATTCACGTTTAAATTCATGATTAAGTTCATGTGGTAGATTGCTTGTTGGTTGGCTATGAGAAAGCTCAAGTATAAGAATAAGTGAAGATACTAGTATTAGTTTGTGCAAGATCAAGATACGTTATGTAGCTAGATCTTTTAAAATGTGGTTTACATGATAAAGTTGTTTATTGATTTTATTGGTTGGATTGGTTTAGAAATTTGATTTAAAATGGTTACAATGTTTTATTATTCACTCTTGAAAGTGAAAAGAATGAATGATTTTATCAATCATTTTTATATAGAAGTTTTGTTATCCTTTTTGGAAAATTAAATTATTTTTACAAGGAAAGGTTGATTGGTTTTTATGAACTTTGAATGTTCAAAAAGTAGTTTATGAGGAAGGAGGTTTACTCATGATTTACAAGTCATATTATTATTATTATTTCCGCTTGATTAATATCGAGAGGTTCAAAGTCCATTTGTTGGCAATTATAGTTACCCCTTGATATAGCTCCGTGATGGGATGACTAGCTTGGGGGGTGTGCACACTTAGCAAAATAGAAGGGGAGATAAGAAGAGGAATTGTTTTCAGGATTATTTTTAATCCAAGTTGTTTGGAAAGAGTTTATTCTTAAAAAGGTTATTCTTGAATTACTATTCAAGTGTTTGGAAAGAGTTTGTTCTTAAAAGGTTGTTCTTGAATTATTATTCAAGTGTTTGGCAAGAGTTTGTTCTTAAAATGTTATTCTTGAATTATTATTAAGTATTTGAAAACAGTTTATTCTTAAAGAGTTATTTTTGAATTATTGGTGATGGAGTTTTCGAAATGAAAAATTGTTACGAACTAACAAATGTGTTACTTATCTAGTACATTTCGTACCCAGTTTTATACTGTCGCGTATTTTCTTTTTCCTATTTGGCTTTGCCCTGTTTACCTTTTTGGTAAGCAGATTTGCAGGTGAATTTTGGATGTGCATGGGAGCATACTAGGAAGGGGATCTTCACCTAGATTAGAGTGTTTCATTTATTTTGAGTATTGAGACAATATTTACTTTTATTAATAAAGAAGTATTATTATTTTTGGTTAAAGTCTTCCGCTGCAAGTTATTTTGGTTAGTTAGTAGTTGGTTGCCGAAAGCGTGTTAGTCACGTGGCGGTAATACTCCTAAATTACTCAAATATTATTTATTAAATTATTTATTTAAAAGTGAGTAATTTGGGGGTGTTACAAGAAATCAATAGGAATTATTTTAATTCAATCCAAATATCAAAGAACATCAAACAATAACCATAAAGGTATAAACATGGCTTCCCTCTCTAAACCCTAGAAATAGACTACTCACTCATGATAATAATAAACTCAATAAACATGATCAAAGTAAAAGAATTCATTAAATTAAAGAAAGTAAAGAAGAATACCGAATAATTGAAGAACAATGAAAAGGAATTCAACGATCTCTATAATCTTCAAATGTAAAAGTTCAAACAAAACTCGAGAGAGAAACTAAGTGTTTAGCCCTAAAAACGTAGAAAATAAGAGATTCTAATCGAAAATACTAAAAACTTATTTATACTTTTTACAAAACCGGCTAAAAAAATCGAAAAAACGCGTCCCGAGAAACCGCCCGGTCGGGCGACGGTGATTAGGAAATTACGACAAAGAAGCAAATTCGCTTGGTCCACCGGGCGAGTCCGCCCGGTCGGGCGCTTAAGTGAATGTCCTCGTTTGGTCTCCCGGTTGGCCGGGCGAAGTGATTGGTGGAAAAATTTGAGTTTCTTGATTCGCCCGGTCGGGCGCGTGAGCGTTTCCTTCCTCTGATGCTGCAGCGGCTAAGTATGGTGGTTCGCCCGGTCGGGCCACACCGCCCGGTCGACCGGGCGAATATGTTTTCTTGCCCTTTCTTCGTGCAATCCGACCTAATCGCTCGTGCAATCTTCCGGATACTCCTTGGACGTTGTGTGATTGTTGGACTTTTGTGTCGCGACTTAGATAAAGGCAAAAAGTGCCTAATTTGCATCAAAACCTGCAACACACTAGAAGAACTCCAAAGCAATTAATCCACAAGAAACGAGCTCAAAAGAGCTCAAATCGACTATAAAAACTAAGGGTATTAGAGTAAATAATCCATGAATAATAAACACATCAAAATCCCCCAAGCTAACCTTTTGCTTGTCCCTAAGAAAATCATGACATGAACAAGAATATGATTGCCTCACCCCTTATATATGAAAACAGAGATCAAAATCTTTTTTAAGGCTCATAAATAATTCAAGCAAGCACAATTCAAGTTCAACTGTTCAGATTAATCTATTTACCATCGCCAAAATAAGCAATCAAATGCAGCTACCTTATATGACACACAAATCTCGAAAAGGCTCTGACTAGGATGTCACTCCTCTCGACATTTTTGTGGCAGGAAAAAGATGTGCCCGATCACTCACCATCCTAACCATAATAACCCTTCCCACTCACACTCTCATGTGTTTAGAAAGGTACTAATGCCACTCAACCTAATCATGCGACTCAAGTAGAACATACTCTTTAACCTTGACAAACTGACTCCACATCAATCCAATAAACCATGTAAGCACAAGCTCAAGAGGACTTTTTCAGGGTTGTAATGGGGCTTAGGTAAGGGTAGGGAATATGTATGGGAAATGTGATGGAAAAACCAAGAATAGGGGAGCACAAGTCAGTAGAAGTATCAACCTGAATATAGCTAATAGCAATGTCCCAATTCTATAAATCACAAAATTTTCAATAAACTCATCCTTGAAGCAGTGTGATGAATTTTTTTTCTTTGCAAGCACTTGCGAAAGAAAGAATTTTTTAACTTTTTGTTCACTTTTTTCAATCTTTCTTTTTCTTTCTCTTTGCATCTTTCCAATCCAACAATCACATGTATTTCACTTTGCTTATTATTTTATATTTCTCGAACTTTGGAACTTAATACAATCATCTCCATCCAAAGTAACTCATAAAAACCATCTCAGTTACTAACTTAGACATATGCTCCCCCAAGCTAGGCCTGGGATTAATATCAAAATAAGGGTCATGGGCATGTAATGAGGTTTAGTAACATGAAATAGTCATTAGCTCAGCGGGGCTAAGGAGGATAATATATATCACAAAAATCACTTTGAGCTCAAGAATCAGACAAAAGAACGCCTCTATCACAGCAATTGCCACAAGTCATAAATATCAATGATACGTGTCAAAGTCAAGATCAATCAGCTAATGAGGAACTAACACACAAGAAACAGAATGGATATAGAAAATATCCATTGGCAAGAATAAATCCTCACAGTCTAACCAATTCAAGTCTGCAGTCAAGATAAGCGCTTTATCATCAAAACTCATTGAAGGTTAAGGCATTTAGAGCTCACATTCCAGCATCACAATATCAAGTCCCCAGCTATCTAGATAAAAAGCCCAAATACACTTTCAAAGAATATCATGGGGCACAGGGAAGCAATTACACCAATCCAGTCAAATCGTATTTTTGGTGTTTTTTCAGCAATATATGATTTTTTTTTGTTTTTTAGGAAAGCAATGAAACTAAACTATGAAAAACAGATTAACTAAACTAACTACACTAAAAAGCAATAAAGGGAGGGGGTGTACTTACAGCAAATCTCCCCCAAGCTAAACTCGGCAATGACCTCATTGCAGCAAGAGGGAAAAAGAGAGGACTCACGTTATGTCATCAGACATCTCAGCAGTAAAACCGCCACCAAAGTACCTGCAGGACCAAAAATAGTATTGCCAAAAGTACCCTCCCCCACATGGTCAGTGGGGTCAGGTACGTGTGGCGTATACCAAGACAGATGGGTAACATCATGGACAATAAGCCCCTAGTGGTAATAGTTATGGTAGATGGGGTAGAGTGCATGGCGCATGTCGGACTCCACGGTGGTCAACCGTGTGTCCAAGGTGGTCAACTGTGTGTCCAAGGTGGTCAGGTGGGTCTGAATGGTGGCTTGACCGAGCTCAAAACAGCCCATCTGTGAGGTAAGGATCTGTTGTCCTTGCTCAATGTGGGTAAGGGCGGCCATCATAGGGTCTACAGGAGCGGAGGAAGAGGCTTCCCCAGCGGACTGCCTATGGTAGGTCCTCAAAGGTCGTTTGGCAATGGGCTCCTGACCCCGCAAAGGAAGTAGGTATGAACCTACACCAGGCTCAAGGCAGGTCTAGGCACGGTCAGGAAGAAGGATGGACTCCTTCTTGGCAATGTACCACCTAAACTTATTGGCCGACTGGACAGTTATCCACTTGGCATTGATCATATAATCGATGCCAATCTCTGCAGGGCCAGCTACTGCATTGTTAATGTCAGGCACATAACCAAAATGAACAACTATAGCAGTAATAAGGCCACCTAAAACAATAGGTTGTCCCCTAACACTACCATCCTCAAATGTGGCAGGCAAACTAGTTGCAGTCTGTTTTAGCTGAGAGACAAATAAATAAGGCAGGCACAAAGCATAGTCGAACTCGTGAAAAAAATAACTCCCCATCAGAAAAATCTCCTATTTTTGACAGGAGTGGGGCTCAGCACGCCCAAAAAGTGTGCATCACAGGAATCGCTGCAAGTAGCGAAGTTTGGGAAAGTGCAAATGGTCAGCAGACATGTGTTGGGTGTTCACTTCATCTTCGCCCATGAAAGCTGCCCACAATGTGTTCATGCGAAGGTCGGGAGGGTGGAGATGTTCCCCAGTGAGGGATAGGCCAAAAATAGCAGCTAATTGGCCTAGTGTGAGTTCTCGATCCTCATTCATGAGGCGAAAACTAAGAACCTGATTTTTGTTTCCTACTTCTAGGGAACTCAAAAATTCAAGGGTGAGGTGCCTAAAAGTCCAAAAGAACATGCCAAACATAGTTCCTAAGCCCAGTTTCTCAAATAAAGGCTTGGAATTAGCAAATATACCCAGAGTATGCAAAGATTGTGAATCAACAAAACGAGTGGGAAATATATTGCAGAATTTTAACTTTTGAAACTTTTCTTTTTGCTCCAAAGATTTAAAAATTACATCAAGAAATGTTGAATCCGGTGAAATTTGATTGCTTGATTCTCCTCTTGAGCTTTGCCTCCTTTTGCTTGGCCTTGACATGGTGAACTTGGGTGAGAAGGTGAATTGAAGTGAGTGGAAGAAAATATCAGAATTTTCTGATTTTTTTGTGAGAAAGATGAAGAAAAGGAAGAAGAGTGGAGAAAATTTGAAGGAGGAGATGAGATTGGTGAGGGAAGCGAGGTAGGAGAAAGAGTGGATATGGAGGTAGGGAGGAGAGAGAAAACAAGGGTTTGGAGAGGATGAAGTTTTGAGAGAAGGAAACAAGAAAGAATGAAGAAGGGGTGAAAAGAGACGCACAATAAGGCTATCGGTGATTCCGCCCAGTCAGACTGGCCCGCCCGGTCGGACTCGCCCGCCCGGTCGACCTGGCGAAATTTTTATTTTTTATTTTTTTCGTCTTTTTTCAATGCTGGGTTCTAGCACAAAAAGGAAATCCGCCTGGTCGGGCGATTTCCAGATTTCCCTCAAATTTGTTCGCCCGGTTGACCGGGCACCAAAATCTAAAAAAAACGCTTGCGCGCCCGGTTCACCGGGCAAAAATGACGTTACTTTTTTTCCATCGAATTTTTTCGCTCTGTTATGAAATGGTTACACTCCCGGTTGGGAGAACGTGCCCGATCAACCGGGCGGTTTATTTTGCGCTATTTTTCCGTCAAAATTTCCCCAAGTCATAAGATTTGCCTTCTACACACACGAGACTCGTCCAAATATCAGTACACTCTCCCTCACCACTCTAAAAAAGAAAATTAAAAAAGAAATAATCTAAACTAACAAAGAAGAAAAGAAAAGACGGGTTGCCTCCCGCAAAGCACTGATTAGATGGTGCCGCACGACCGTAGTACCTTTTCTTAAAATCAGGGAGTGTCTAGGTACATAACCTCTACTTGGCTGATGAAAGCTTCACAATGGTACAGTTTCAGACGCTGCCCATTCACTTTAAACTTCGTCCCAGCTACATTGGCCACTTCAATAGCTCCATGTGCTTTCACGTCAGTGACAACAAAAGGTCCAGACCTTTTGACTTAAGCTTTCTAGGAAAGAGTCGTAGTCTAGAGTTGTATAATAGAACTTTGTCACCAACATGAAACTCCCGCTTCACAATCATCTTGTCATGAAATCTCTTTGTTTGCACCTTGTAAAGTTTGTGGTTTTCATATGCTTCTAGTCGAAACTCATCTAACTCATTTAATTGAAGAAGTCTTGCCTCCCCTGCAGCCTCCAAATTCAGGTTAATTTCATTAACTGTCCAAGCTGAGAGATACTCCATTTCAATTGGTAAATGACAAGCTTTGCCATAGACTAATCGATATGGGGTGGTTCCTAGAGGTGTCTTAAAAGCATTTCGCAGAGCCCACAGAGTGTCATCCAATTTTTGTGACCAATCCTTCTTCGACCTGTTGACTACCTTCTCCAAGATGCGCTTGATCTGATGATTGGAGACTTCAACTTGACCACTAGTCTGAGGATGATAAGCTAAACCAACCTTATGAGTGACTCCATATTTCTTCAGTAAAGCTTTGAAGGTGCTCTGATGAAAGTGCAACCCCCCATCATTGATCAAGACTCTCGGTACTCCGAATCGAGGAAAAATAACCTTCTTGAAGAGCTTCATGACTACCTTGGAATCATTGCTAATGGAAGCCACAACTTCAACCCACTTAGTCACATAATCGACAACAACCAATATATACCTGTTTCCACAAGAAGAAGGGAAAGGTCCCATGAAATCAATGCCCCATACATCAATTGGTTCAATCTCCAAAATTCCCATATGTGGCATCTCCTCTCTTTGAAATATTACCCGTTCGTTGGCATTCATTACAAGAAAGACAAAAAGCACGAGCATCCTTGAAAATAGTAGGCCAATAAAAACCACTCTAGCGAAATCTATAAGCTGTAGCTTGTGAGCCAAGTTGTCCACTACAAGGCATACTATGACAATGTTGGAGAATGCCAACTATCTCCCAATCAGCAATACATCGTCGAAACAAGCCATCTGAATACTTCTTGTATAAGAGTGGGTCGTCCCAACAATAATGCTTGGCATCATGATAAAACTTCTTGCGCTGTTGATAAGTCAAATTTGGAGGATGGGAACTACTAACACATTAGTTAGCAAAGTCAGCATACCATGGAGATTGAGTAGACACAACAAAAAGATGGTCATCTGGAAAAGCATCATCTATGGGACCGTCAGCACTTGACTCAAACCTCAACCGGAGAGATAATCTGCAACTACATTCTCAGCACCCTTCTTGTCACGGATCTCCAAATCAAACTCTTGTAGTAAGAGTATCCATCGTATAAGTTGGGGTTTGGCCTCCTTCTTGGCCAATAGATACTTGAGCGCAGCATGGTAAGTATGGACAATCACTTTCGAACTATGAGGTAGGTCCGAAACTTTCAAGGCATAACAATAGGCCAACAACTCTTTCTCTGTAGTACATAGTTGACCTGGGCTTCATCTAAGGTCTTGCTGCATAGTAGATGGCATGGAGGACTTTGTTTTTTCCGTTGACCAAGCAAGCACCAACTGCATAATCTAGCATCACAATGATCTCGAAAGGAAGACTCCATCTGGAGGTTGTATGATAGGGGCAGTGATCAATGCTTCCTTAATCCTGTCAAAAGACTCCACACACGCATCAGTAAAATCAAAGTGGCATCCTTGAGCAACAATTGAGTAAGGGGTTTCGCAATTTTTGAAAAGTCTTTTTAAATCTGCGATAGAAACCCGCATGACCCAAAAAAACTCCTCACTCCCTTGACATTCATAGGAGGAGGAAGTTTCTCAATCACCTCAATTTTTGCTCTGTCCACCTGGATGCCACGCTCAGAGATGAGGTGTCCAAGTGTCACTCCTCATTCACCATAAGATCACTTTTCCCAATTAAGAACCAAATTAACCTTAGAACATCGTTTCAGAATTTTAGAGAGATTATGCGAACACACATCAAAGTCAGAACCATAAACACTAAAATCATCCATAAATACCTCCATGATATTTCGATGAAATCAGAAAAAATGGCCATCATACATCTCTGAAATGTGGCAGGGCGTTGCACAAACCAAATGGCATTCTGCGATATGCAAAATGCTGTAGGGGCAAGTGAACGTCGTCTTCTCCTGATCAGCTGGTGAATGGAATCTGAAAGAAACCTGCCCAAATAACAGAAAAAGTTATGTTTTGCTAATCTTTCTAACACCTGATCAATAAAAGGGAGAGGAAAATGATCTTTCAGAGTGGCGGTGTTTAATATGCGATAATCAATACACATCCGCCAATTTGTAACAGTACGAGTAGGAATTAGTTCATCCTTATCATTCATAACAACATTAATCCCCCCTTTTCAGGAACAACTTGAACCCCTCACCCACTTAGAATATGAGATGGGGTAGATGATGCCCGCGTCAAGTAGTTTCATAATTTCCTTTTTCACAACCTCTTGCATATTAGGATTCAAACGTCTTTGAGGTTGTATGCAAGGGTGGATTTTCTCTCAAGTTAATTCTATGCATGCAGAATCAGGACTAATGCCCTTTAGATCATCAATACTATACCCAATAGCCTTCTTGTGCATGCCAAGCACTGTAAGAAGTTGTGAAAGCTGGCTATCTGTGAGTTTAGTACATACAATCACAGGACATTCCTCAGCATCATCAAGAAATGCATATTGGAGGTGAGAAGGTAAAGGTTTAAGTTCTAACTTCTTTACTTGTGGTTCGGAAGTAGAGCAAATAGTCTCCATTACCTTACAATCTGCTACCGTATCAATGTCAAGGTCATCATTCAGATCAAGACTTGTTTCCAATAATTCATCTGACAGAAATTGTGAAAAACTAACTCCATAGATCTCATCGAGTATGTGAATCCTACAACATGTGTGCTCAAGCATGGGAGACTTAATATCATTGGTTAACTTAAAAGTAATAGTATCATCACCAACACTCAAAGTCAGAGAGCCATATTTTATATCAATAACAGCACCAACAATACATAGAAAAGGTATACCCAAAATAATGGGAATTTGACTATCTTCTTCCATATCAAGTACTACAAAATCCACAGGAATATAGAATTTTTCAACTCTAACAGGTACATCCTCTAGAATACCAAAAGGATATTTCACAGATCGATCTGCCATTTGCAGAGTAATCTGTGTGCACTTTAAAGCACCCAAGTTCAGTTTATTACAGATTAAAAAAGGCATAACAGATACACTAACACCCAGATCACACAAAGCCTTATCTATAAACAAAGCACCCACATGACAAGGGATGGAAAAACTACCAGGATCTTTTAGTTTTGGTGGAATTTTATTTTGCAGAACAACATTGCATTCTTCAGTTAAAGCAACCCTATCTATCCCACCAAAATCTCTCTTTTTAGTGATCATATCTTTCAGAAACTTGGCATACACAGGTACTTGAGAAATTAAATCAGTGAAAGGAATTGTTACCTCAAGATTTTTGTCCATAGACATAAATTTACCAAGTTGTTGATCGACCTTTGATTTTTGCATCCTATGGGGGAAAGGTAGTGGTGCAGTAGGAGAATCAGTAACCTTCTCCTTGCGTTTCTCTGCGTCATCCACTTTCCCGCACTCAACTTCAGTTCTGGAGCTATCCTCACCTTCATTGTCAGCCAAAGCATCATTCTGAACTGGAGGTACGGAATCATCAGTAGGTATAGGTAGGACATCATATTGTGTACCGCTTTGAAGAGTGAAAGCATTAGCAATTCCTTTAGGAATTGGTTGCCCCGACAGATGACCTGGTTGCCTCTATGCATTATTTCCAGCCACCTGAGCAAGTTGAGTCTCCAAATGTTTGGTGGTGTTCTTCAGCTCCTTGATGCTCTCCTCATGATTTTTCTGCATAGAAACCATCATTTTCATTAGATCAGACATAGTAGGCTCTTGAGGGCTGGCATTATGAGGAGCTTACTGCTGATAGTCTTGGTGTGAAGGCCTATTGAAACCAGGAGGGGGGTTCTGCGGAGCCGCTCGATAATACGGTTGTCTAGCAGCATGTTGTGGTGGGTTTCGATATGGTGGTTGGTAGGAAGATTGTGGTGGAGGTTGAGGATTCTGAACATTATTGTTCTTGTAGGAAAAATTGGGATGATCTTTCCAACCTAGGTTGTAAGTGTTAGAGTAGGGGTTGTATGGTCTCTACTGAAAAGCATTTGCATGCTCCATCTGATTCGGATCAGGTTGATTGTAGCAATAATCATGACCAAAGTGGCCTTGAACACCACACACTTCACAAAAGGAAGAAGTAATAGGAGCCATGGAAGACATCGCATTAATACTCATGGGAGGAGTACTAGACTACGAAGATTTCAGTGAGTCCATCTTCATGCTCAACTGTGCTACTTGTGAAGACAACAAGGCATATGCATCAACATCCAACTTTTTCTTTGTAATAGTCCTGGAGGAACTATGATCATTCGCTGCTAAGTTGGCTAGAAAATCGTATCTTTCATCTACCCCCTTATTTAGGAAGACACCCCCTGCAGATGAATCAATCGTACTCTTTAGGGGTGTTCAATGTCGGATATCGGATCGGATCCGATCCGAAAATCCGGATATCCGAAAATTTCGGATCGGGGAAATTGCGATCCGAATCCGATCCGAAATTTTCGGATATCCGAACTTTTCGGATCGGATCACCGGATTTTCGGATCGGATACCGGGTTTTCAGATCGGATCGCCGGTTTTTCGGATCGGGTACGTTGAAATTTTTGAAAAATCCCGATCCGTATCCGATCCGAAAACCCGAAATTTTTTCCGGATACCCGATCCGAAATATCCGAAATCTTAAAATCGGATCGAATATCCGAAATTTCGGATCGGATCGGCGGATTTTCGGATCGGATATTTCGGATCGGATATTTTTGCACACCCCTAGTACTCTTGATATGAGGTTGTAGCCCATTGTAGAATGCTTGGGTGATGAACCACTTATCCAGATTGTGGTGTGGGCATTCTCTCTGCAGATCCTTGAACCTATTCCATGCTTCCTTCAGTGTTTCATGGGGTTCTTGTTGGAAGGTGGCAAGCTTATATCTTATTTTTGCAGTCTTGGTAGGAGGGTAGTACTCTTTCAGGAATGCTTCAGATATAGCACTCCACTCAGTTTCATTGCCATCATTCAGATATAGCAGACTGCTTTTTCTTCTTTTGTGTCTTCTTGAGCTGCCGGATAGTTTTCTCAAGATTAAGATCTGTTGGAACTGGAGTACCTGTTCTTTTAGACCTGGGCATAAAAGAAACAAAGAAAAATGTGCAGTGAGATGGCCTCAATTAGAACTTGAAGTTCCAATGAGGCAGCAGAAATAGTTAAATAATTAATCAGAAAGCTATAGAAACTAGCCGTCTCCCCTGCAACGGCGCCAAAAACTTAATGTGTTTTAAATTATACTGCAAGTGCACGGTGTCTAGTTAGCAGAAACTGGCAAATACGGGTAGATCCACAGGGAGAGGAGTTATATAGATTTATGCTCAATTATCTAACTACGTCGAGAGAGAAAATCGATTGAAAGATTAATTTCTAAACTAAAATAAACTAGAACACAAAATGATGTAAGTTTATCAAATAATTAAAAACCTAGGGCAATTGATCGGTCCACCATGCTTATACCAATCTAATCACTACAATATAGTTCAACAATACTTGGATTAAGGTTCGAATAACTAGAGTATTTCGCTAATCCTTGGTTAGTCATTAGCAACTCTTAAATTAACATATGTCAGTACAGTCGCTCAACATAATCAAATCTACCTATTGTAATAAGCCTCTAATGAATATGATCTTTCGATTCTAATTCTTATTAGCTAAACATAACTCATGATATTGCACAATTACACGAATTAAACAAGCATAACAAATCAATAGAAATTATTCTAATTCAATCCAAATATTAAAGAACATCAAACCATAATCATAAAGGTATAAACATGGCTTCCCTCTCTAAGCCCTAGATATAGACTACTCAGTCATGATAATAATAAACCCAATAAACATGATCAAAGTAAAAGAATTCATTAAATTATAGAAAGTAAAGAAGAATACCGAATAATTGAAGAACAATGAAAAGGAATTCAACGATCTCTATAATCTTCAAATGCAAAAGTTCAAACAAAACTAGAGAGAGAAACTAAGTGTTTAGCCCTAAAAACGTAGAAAATAAGATAGTCTAATAAAAAATACTAAAAACTTATTTATACCTTTTACAAAACCGGCTAAAAAAACCGAAAAAATGCTCTCGAGAAACCGCCCGGTCGGGCGGCGATGATTAGGAAATTACAACAAAGAAGCAAATCCTCCCGGTCTACCTGGCGAGCCCGCCCGGTCACGCGCGTAAGTGAATTTCCTCGTTTGGTCGCCCGGTTGGCCGGGCGAAGTGAATGGTGGAAAAATTGGAGTTTCTTGATTCGCCTAGTCGACCGGGAGAGACCGCCCGGTCGGGCGCGTGAGCGTTTTCTTCCTCTGATGCTGCAGCGGCTAAGTATCGTGGTTCGCCTGGTCGGGCCACACCGCCCGTTCGACCAGGCGAATATGTTTTCTTTCCTTTTCTTCGTGCAATCCGACTGAATCGCTCGTGATATCTTCCGGATACTCCTTGGACCTTGTGTGACCGTTGGACTTCCGTGTCGCGACTTAGATAAAGGCAAAAAGTGCCTAATCTGTATCAAAACCTGCAACACACTAAAAGAACTTCAAACGCAATTAATCCAGAAGAAACGAGCTTAAAAAAGCTCAAATCTTTTATCAAAACTAAGGGGATTAGAGTAAATAATCAACGAATAATAAACACATCACCCACCACCATTAATTCGAGTGGGTTTGCGCACCACCTGTGCTCCACCACCACCTTGCGCACCAGCAGTGCTCCATTACCACCTTGCGCACCATCCACCACGTGCTGCTGCGACCTCCACCATCACCACCTTTCGCACCACCCATGGGGGAAACAAAGGAAAGATGATCTTTTAGAGGACCCGGACTTTGGGTGGAACGAGTTTAAAGATACCCTGAGGACTAAATTTTACCCTTCGTACTTAAGGAATTAAAAGGCTATGGAGTTCACCAATCTGAGGATGGGGACTATGTCTGTTAATGAGTATTATAGCAAATTTTTGGAGTTAATGAGGTTCACACCTGAGATAGTATCATCTGAGATTTTGAAGGCCTAAAGTTTTAAGCAAGGGTGAACCTTAACTCTCCAAAGTAAGTTGGAAGGCGTAACTTTTGAGACTCTTGATGAAATTTATGGTAGAGCTGCTCACTTATATGGGACTAAAAGAAGAGAGCTTGAAAGGATCTCATCTAGGAAAAAGATGAAGTATAACAATAATGGAAACCAACAAAGTAGAGATAAGAAGCCTAAGCCTAATGGTCGATTTAACCAAACTGAGAAAGACAATAGGTACCCTAGTCGGAAGCCTAATAGGAACCAAGGGAATGGGAAGAAAGTTGAGAGAACCTTTTTCTGCAAAAGGTGTTATAAGAACCACCCCAGAAAGGATTGTCAGGGCAATTTGGTGACATGCCATTATTGTCAGAAATTAGGGCACCAGGAGTATAAGTGCTTTAGAAAAGCTGGTTGAGAACATAAGTTAGCTTTTTTCCAATGCTGGTGTTAAACTAGGGATGGGGAATCAGTTTAAAGCCAGAGTTTTCGTCATGAACTGCCGTGAGGCTCAGAGCGTTTATGAGGTAGTAGTTGGAACCTTTTTCATTAATTCTCTGTTTGTCACAGTATTATATGATTCAGGGGCACCTCATTCATTTATTTATATCACTTTAGTAGAAAAGCTCCAGTTAAGTAGTTAATGTCTATTTCATTAGAAATTGCATTGCCATCAGGGGAGATGTTTAACTGTACTAGGTTACATAGTCAAGTACCATTAGTGATAGTTGGGGTGAACTTTCTGTCTGACTTAGTTGAGTTTAACTTATGTTGGGGGATGGATTGGTTGGGAAGATCCACAGCTCAGATTGATTGTGAGGCGAAGAAGGTGTCCTTAGTCGACCCTAAGAAAGAAAGGGTGACTTATAGGAATCTTGGGAAGGAGAATGGAGTAAATATAGTATATGCGATGAGAATTCAATCTTATGCGAAGAAGGGGTGTCCGTTATTCTTACGTGGAGTTCTGACGATTGAAATAAGAGATGAGAATAGGGAGGTCCCGATCATATCTGAATTTCCTGATGTGTTTCCTGAAGAGATACCGGGTGTGCCACCTGTTAGGGATCTTGACTTGACCATACACTTAATGTCAGGAACCAGACCTATTTCAAAGGCTTCGTACAGAATAGCTCCAGCTGAGATGAAAGAGTTAATGCTAGTAACTGGACCTATTTCAAAGGCTTCATATAGAATAGCTCCAGCTGAGATGAAAAAGTTAAAATTTCAGTTGGAGGAGTTGTTGGAAAAAGGGTATATAATACCTAGTTTGTCTCATTGGGGTGCACCTGTATTGTTTGTGAAAAATAAAGATGGTAATTTAAGGTTGTGCATTGATTACCGAGAGTTGAACAATGTGAGATCAAGAATAAGTACCCGCTTCCGAGAATAGATGATTTATTTGATCAGTTGAAAGGAGCGGGGATTTGCTCAAAGATCGATTTGAGGTAAGGTTATCACCAATTGAGGATTGTTGAGGGTGATATTCCTAAGACCGCGTTTAGGGCGCATTGTGGTCACTATGAGTTCACAGTTATGCCGTTTGGTATGACCAGCGCACCTGCAGTGTTCATGGACTTGATACATAGGATTATCAGGCCATACTTGGATAAATATGTGGTTATGTTTATAGATGATATTTTGATATATTCGAAATATAGGAGCACCATGAGTTGCATTTGAGGAAAGTTTTGTCCACCTTGAGAGAGCATAAGTTGTACGCCAAGCTCTCTAAGTGTGAGTTTTGGTTGGATTAGGTTGCATTTTTAGGACATGTTATCTCAAAGGAAGGATTTTTGGTGGATCCTGCTAAGATTCAAGCAGTGTGCGGGTGGCCAACACTGAAGGCATTGTTTGATATAAGAAGTTTCCTTAGGTTAGCTGGTTACTATCGAAGATTTGTAAAGGATTTCTTGAAGATCTTGAGACTAATGACTAGCCTGATGAATAAATAATGTAAGTTTGTCTGGATTCCAGAGTGTGAGGAAGCTTTTTCGGTGTTGAAGGAAAGGTTAACTACAACACTTGTTTTGGCTCTACCTGATGAAAGTCAGCGGTATGATGTTTATAGTGATGTTTCGAAATTTGGATTAGGGTGTGTATCGATGCTGAACAAAATGGTCATCGCTTATGCTTCTAGGCAGTTAAAACCATATGAGGTGAACTATCCAACCCATAACTTGAATTAACTGCAATAGTGTTTGCTTTGAAGATATGGTGACACTACTTGTATGGGGTAATGTGTAAGTTGTACACGAATCATAAGAGCTTAAAATATATTTTCACTCAGAAGGAGTTGAACATGATGCATAGGAGGTGGTTGGAGTTAATCAAGGATTATGATATGGAGATCCAGTATCATGAAGGGAAAGCTAATTTTATTGCTGATGCATTGAGTCGAAAATCGAGTCACTCAGATAATGCAATGGTGCTGCGCAGTTAGTTATGTGTCAAGTTTCAAAAACTGTCGTTGGAGGTACTAGAAGAAGGAGGTGTTGACAAATTGTTGGGTTCTTTATCAGTTCAACCCACAATATATGATGAGATTAGGGAGGGTCAATCAAAGGATGAAAAGTTAGAAAATATTCGAGAGAAGATCCAGGATGGTCAGGAGTCGGATTTTGAGATAGCCCATGATGGAAGTATCTGGTTCAAGGGGAGGTGGTGCATACCAAGTAATAGGGAAGAGTTGAAGCGAAAATTAATGGACGAAGCTCATAGCTCACCTTATTCAGTACACCTAGGTGGTGATAAGTTGTGTAAGGACATGAAGCAAACATTCTGGTGGCCAAACATGAAGTAAGAGGTAGCAGAGTTCGTGGATAAGTGTCTCACATGCCAAAAGGTCAAGTTTGAGCACAAGAGGCCGCAAGGGAAGGTTCAACTTCTGGACATTTCGAGTTGGAAATGGGATTCTATGTCAATGGATTTGGTGTATGCATTACCAAGAAGTAAGGCTGGAAATGATAAAATTTAGGTAGTGGTAGATCTTTTAACTAAATCCGCAACATTCATACATATGAAGAATACTTGGTCGATGGATCAATTGGCTAAAGCATATGTGAAGTTGGTGGTGAAATATCATGATGTACACAAGGACATTGTTTCCGATCGTGATACACGGTTCTTGTCCAAATTTGGCAGAGTTTGCAGAAGGCTTTGGGTACTAATTTGTTAATGAGTACAACTTTTCATGCGGCTACAGATGGGCAAACAGAAAGAACAATTCAGGCTTTAGAAGATATGTTGCGATCTTATGTTATAGAGTATCAGGGTTCATGGGAGGATTTCTTGGATTTGATAGAATTTTGCTACAACAATAATCATCATGCAAGTATTTGTATGACTCCAATATGGTCGGAAGTGTAGAACTCCAGTCTGCTGGAATGATATTAGTGAAATTGTGGTGCTTGGACCCGAGTTCCTCGAAGAGACGGTGAAGCAGGTGAAAGTGACTCAAGAAAAGATGAAGGCAGCTTAAGATCGACATAAGAGTTACGATGATTTGAAGTGAAGAGATGAAGAGTTTCAGGTTGAGGGGGAAGCTATTGTTGAAAATAACTCAATTGAAAGAGGTGACGTGATTTGGGAAGAAGGAAAAGTTAAGCCCAAAGTATATCGGGCCATATGAGGTGTTAAAGAAAAGATAGGAAAAGTGGCATATAAGTTGGATTTGCCAAATGGTTTAAGTTGAGTCCATGATGTTTTCCATATATCTTAGTTAAGGAAGTTTATGCCGGATGTGTCTCATGAGCTGCAACCTGAGACCACTGAATTAGATGATAGTTTTACTTACGAGGAAAGACCAGTAAGAATCCTTGATAGTAAAGTTAGAAGTACTCGGCCTAAGGAAGTAAGATTGGTCAAACTATTATGATCAAACCAACAGATTGAGAAAGCAACATGGGAAGCTGAAGCGGATATGTGCAAGAAATATTCGGCGTTGTTTTTTGAGGTTAATTGTCGAGTTACGGGGTCGTAACTCCTTTTAAGGGGGGTAGAATTCGATAGAGTTTCACATTTTTACTATAGTTATTGTATTTTAGCATATTTTTGAGTCATTTTATGCATTTTAGACATGAGCATTAGAGTCAGAATTTGTTTTTTGGAAAGTGGTATGACTTTTTGTCTTAAGTTTCGAGGTCGAAACGTCTTGTAAGGGGGTAGACTGTATTTTCACCAGTTTTAAATTATTTTGGCGGGAATATGGCGCCAAAATTGGATTTGTTAAGCTTTTGGTATTAAATCCTAGTCACAAAATTTCAGAAAACCAAATTTTTTTGGGGGAGCCATATAATCCGTACGGGATTCTATAAGGATTGGAGGGAGTTTTTTTTCCTATAACTTCCAAATTTATGATGGAGGTTACAAATCTTGGTTTGATCTCCTAATTTATGGTGAAGGTTACAAACTATTTAATTTCGGAAGTTAAGTATACCTATTCTACTCCTATAAATAGTTAAATACCCCATACCTTAAGACATCTTTTCCAGACAAAAACTTCGGAGAATCCATACTCTCTTACTTGAAGGTTCTTCTTTTTCTTCTAATCTATTCTAGTTTTATATTTCTTATTCAAGTTCCAATTTTCTTTGGGTCAAGAAAAAAAAAGATTTTCCATAATTTTTCTTACTTCAAAATGTTATTCATGTATCAATTCATGGTTAAGTTCATGTGATAAGTGGAGATATATACTAGTATACTCTTTGTATAAGATTAAGGTACTTTATGTGGCTAGATATTTCGAAATGCGATTTTATGTGATAAAGTTGTTTATTGATTTAATGGTTGAAGTGGTTTAGAAATTTGGTTTAAAATGATTATAATATTTTTATTATTCATGGAAGTGAAAGAAGTAATGATTTTTAAATGGTTACAATATTTTATTATTCACTCTTGGAAGTGAAAAGAAGGAATGATTTATTAATCAATTTAAGAAATGTTTTGTTATCCTTTTTGAAAAATTAAATTATTATTTCAAGGAAAGATCAATATTTGAATGTTCAAAAAGTTGTTTTTGAGGAAAGGATGTTTATTCATGACTTACAAGTCATATTATTATTATTATTTTTGCTTGATTAACATTAAGAGCTTCAAATTCCACTTGTTGGCAATTATAGTTACCCCTTGATATAGCTCTATGATGGCATAACTAGCTTGGGGGTGATTTGGGTTTTCTGCGTCAACGATTGTTTGTCTTTCTATTCTTCTATTTACGTTCATGCTTATTGTCATTTATTTCATATTGTTTTAAGTATATTGCTCTTGTTGTTGGCTCCCCAATACCTTTTGTGTACTTGGTACAAAGTCGGTATAAATAAGTTGGCGCCCACCATGTATACTGCTCTTTTTCTATGTTTGTAATGTCAGAAGAATGGGTAACCACTCAAGAATCATCGACGAACTCAACCGTGTTAAGGCTTATATGGCAACCTTGAAGACAGTTATGTCGCGTCATGCATGGAGAACAAAAGCCTGAAGTACATCGAGCAATCCAAGGGACCCAGGCGTCGTAACGTCAGAGACGTCCTCAAGATGCCAAATTTTGATAGTAGAGCTTTCGAGACTCCATAAGACCACAACGTTCACACAAACGGCGAGGATTCGGGCAAAAAGGCTGACGCCGATCTCCAAGGAGGTCAATCCCAATCGCAGCTGCGCTCCTTCCATGACGATTCCGTCCAGCAATGCCTTCAACAGCTAGAAGACTTGATCGCCAAAATCCCCGGTGTCTCTCGTCCTACGGAGAGAGCGACGCCGAACAGCTTTGCAGCCTCACCTTTATTGATCCCATGGCCATGATCGAGGTGCCGAGGTGGTTCTCTGTCCCAACCATGAAACTGTACGACAATACTACAGATGCCCAAGCTAAAGCCTTGGCTCATATCCGGTTGGAAGAAGACATGCATTCTAGGAAAGCATTCAGTAATACAGACAACATGATGTCGGTGACGACCAAAAAAAATTTGTGGCGTCCAAAGCCTTATGACCGTTCGCAACAGATCCACAACGTCCATCATTCTGGACCCTTCAGCGGTTGGAAAAGCGACCATGTCTTGCCACCCAAGCTCACTAAATATGGTTTCAGTGTTAACGCATCAGATAATGTTCATACTTTAATGAAGAACTAAGTGAAACTGTAGAAAAGCGCAGCCCTTTGCGCAGCCATACTAAGTGAAGGGCTACGCTTTTCTTCAAAGGCGCAGCCCTTCTGTTATGTAGGGCTGCGCTTTTGAAGAAAAGCGTAACCCTTCTTAAAAAAATTTGAAATAAAAAATTCACGGGCTTCAAATATTAAGCGGGCTTCAAATATATTATCCCTTCTCTCTCCTCTCTCACGTCCCTCCTCCCTTTTCCTCCTTCTCTCTCCTCTCTCACGTCCCTCCTCCCTTTCCTCCTTCTCTCTCATCCTCTCTTCTCTCTCAAAAACTCCCAGAAACGCGACAAAAAGCCTAAAATGATTTGCACTAATCATGCCGATGGAGTCCGATTGCCTATTGTGATACCTTTTCGGAAGCGGCAACTTAAAGCAGCCAAACAGAACCATTCCTAAGATGGCGATTGGGCAGAAGATGTTCACATTAGTGTACAGCTACAAAGCATTACTACCTCCAGAAATGCGAATCCCGGCAGCGAGATATGGATTGCTTAGGGTAGAAAGAAATAAGGAGGAGATAAGTCACAACCATGTTACTAATGAAGAACTAAGTGAAGCGGCCCTCGTACGAATGGCGTCGCAACAACAAATAGTGGCTCGTAGTTTCAACAAGAACGTCAACGCAAAAACATTCAAGGTAGGTGATGGGGTACTTAAAGAAGTCTTCCAAAATACTTAAGAGGTTAACCCAAGTACATTAGTACCAGTCTAGGAAGGACCATACCACATACACAAAATAGTAGGCAACGACGCTTATAGGTTGTACACAACAGAAGGTAAACACGTTCCCCAAAGTTGGAATGACATTCACTTGAAACTTTATCACTTCTAATTCTATGTTGACAACCAAAGGACACTATCACAGGTAAGTTACCACCAACTTGAAAACCTCTTTTCCATTCCTTTTTGTTATCAACATATCCAATTCCCTTCTTTTCCAAGAAATACTTCTTTGAGCGATATACTAACTTGAGCGTGGCAGGGTCGTTGGCTCCCCCAACGATCATCTCATCTTTGTTGTATGAAGACAGGTATTCAGGACAGGGACTCATCGATAACCAATGTCAAACATTTTCAAAATACCATAGTTTACAATAACCTAATGCTGACATAAATACAACAAGCCTTAATGGTGTTGAGGTAAACATAGGATAATTATTTCGGAGTGGCAATTTAGCCCTTCATGGCAATTAATGTTGCAGATTTCTCCAAAAATTAAAGGCACCTACTTACATACATACATACAAACATACACATTGGTAACTCACAGTAAAAGCTAATTTGTATCCATGGCATCTTTGTCCTCTACAACAGGGGTAGACTCAGCAGTTGTCGGCATTTTAGCAGTGGCAGCGAGCCGTAAGGAAGTAGATCGGCGGCAATCCTGAAATGTTGAAGTTCCCTTATTTAGTCGGCATCGCCTCCTTAACAACTTTGGCGCCATCAGGTTTGATGACAACATGCGACTTGGTAGTAGTAGCAACATTGACTGATGGGGCATGCATGTTAGCTATTGTTCTCTTTATCTTCAATGTCCTTTCTAGCATCTCAACCTTTGTCACTGTGACAACAGGAGACGTACTCTTCGTTGACTTGGTGTTTTCTAATGACAACATCCAAATATGAGTATGGATGCTAAGTATGAAGAAATCAACGAAGCTCAATTTAAACAAATGGAGTACTTGAAGCCATTGACATGGAAGTGTTGTCAGGCTCTTATGGTTGCTCGTCGGTGTCAGCAGGTTCCAAATTGAATTTGGTTTTGTGAATGCTCGTTATTCAGTTGAGTAAGAGTAGTCACTAACATCTAATGACAATGGCAAAACCTCTGCAAAGTGTCAATAAATTAAACCACGTCAAATTCTACCTCGGGCACCCAACCGTCGTACAAAAAAACGCATACTCCTTCCCTAATGACGCTTTGTCCATAAATACATACCTCTTCTTCCATCCTCTGTCGTTTGGCCTCGTGTTACCAACAAGCGATTGACACCAAGATCTTAAAAATAGGGTGTACCTCATATTTTCCACCTTTCTCACCTCATACACATGCAACAAATCTACCAACCCCAATTTCATGTTCATGCCCTTTGTTAGTATGTCGATTACTTGCATAATTTGTCTAGGAATCACTCTTGAGGTGTTGAGAAGTTCGTTTATGAGGGGGCAAAGAGGAAACTTATGGTGTAACGCGTTGGAGATTCATAACCTTAATTACTCATGACTGACAAGCGGAAATGGAACTTATGTTATTGGTTATGGGCCCACAAATAAAATAATAGCCTTAAAATAGTATCCAAATTATATAAACTCTCAACTAGAGTAATAATGATTACTTATAATACATAGTATGATAGAAATTCCAAATTGTATAGAGTCACTTCAGCATAATCCATCCGGAGCATCCATGTCCTAACTAAACTTGAGCTATATTCATAAAGACCTCAATAATTACATAAAATAGAAAAAAAACACAAAAAAGTAACCTAAAATGAGTAGAAAACTTACTAACTTTACTCTATAGCCCGTACAAACGATTTTAGTTCATAAACATTTTCACACATAGGCACATACTAAGTCATTTTGGTAATTGTACGAAAATACTGTCAGAAAACATAACATAGAATAGTCCATCGGCAAGGACCATTGACGTGATCTTAGTTCATTGGGAAATACAAGTTTTGGACAGAACATAAACATTAACATTCGACCATTCTTGGTCCCTTACATCGTAAACAAAATTACTCCACCTATAACTTGTCCATTTACCAGTTTAGTTCATAACTCCAAGCCAGCTAAACCATTCACATTTTATAAAACTTACATATATCAATATACCCGAACAACACCCATATAGGATACACATCACTTTCATCATTGACATATAACATTCATGATATCATGTACATCACACTTTATAGCATATCGTTACATGATTAATATCACATGTTATACATATACACACGATCATACACATATTTGGTGGAAATAAAATTTTAAACATGATATATACGAGCAATAATCACATGCAATGCTAGCCATAAAGGTTACATATAACATTTACGGACAATCACATAGGGTGCTAGATATAAAGTTTACCTTATACGCTAAGTCCTTTCCTTTACTCCTTAAGTTTCATCATCTCTTAATCTCTAACAATCATCCATCATCAAATCAATAGCTTTCATAACGAAACAAATAGATTTTTGGGTTTCATGAATTATGATTATTAGAACAAAGAAGTAAGAGGAACGTATAACAATTGGCAGCAACAATAGAAAACTTCCATAGGGTCTAACACTTTGCTCCCAACTTCAAATTGAGTGATTATTGTGTCTGAATTCAATAACTTTTTGAGATATAGAACTTTATTGAAGACAGTATATGCAAATTCTGATTGTAAGAAGAATATATTGGGGAAAACAGTACAACAACCTAAAATCCAAGGAGAAAGAGATTGGCTATTTAGGGCCATTCATGGGTACTCAACACGAATAAGACACACCAATGAAAATTCATATTTTTATTTGGTGGTGTAAATGGAGGTTGTGGTTATAGTTTGTAATTTTCATGTAGGTGAGAAATGGTGAAATTAACCCACTATTTCTAGTGATTTTAGGGAAAAAAAACTCCATTAAACTAACAAAGACTTAATGGTGAAGAATACTTGGGGAGTAAGGTCTTCTAGGAGCCTTGGAGAGCAAGGAGATGAAGCTTGAGGAAGAAGATGAATTGTGTGGTCATGGTGATTTTCCATTTTTAGGAAAATATTAATACTATATACTATATTATAATAAGTAAAGTCTTGCCACAACAACAATGCTTTTGAAATAATTAAAGTAACTATCTTTTAAAAAATAATCTTAACCATGATGGTTACGAAAAAGTTTAGGACATAATTAAACTAATAAATATAATTAGTATTTACTAAAACGATATTAGATTCGGGATATTACAGATGGCCAATCTTGAAAGGGTACTCATATAAAATTATCCAACCCTTGGGACAGTCGTTAGGGAGTTCATGCTCTTGGGGAATTCGAGCTTTTACCCGGATGGGTAACCTAGTTTTTTTTATGAAGTCATCTAGTTTTTCTTCTAAAAAGGTGTTAGAGACACTAAGGGCTTGATTATAATTATTACTTCGCCGCTGGTTTCAGGGGGGTTAGGGGACTTGCTAGCTTTCCTAATTTTTGCAGCATCTTTGGGAGTTATGGAAGAGGGACAAAAATTTAAAGAAAACGAAACAAGACGATGAAGATATATTACTTGATTTTTCGCTGGAGAAAAGACGAAGGAAGAACTTGGAGTGGTTCTTCAAGAGAGAGAAAATACTTGTTTGAAGACTTTAAAGTGACAAGAGGAAAAAATGGGTTAGCATATCTTTTTATAAAAAGAAGCGTCAGCAGTTGAAGCATTATATGATGGTTATAGGGTCAAGTAATTGATGCTACTCCCTAGGCGATTGGAAAGTGGCATCAATTAGGGACAATTTTTTGGCCCACTGTGTGGGTACAATTGATGGACGGGAGATTCAAAAAAGGGAGATGAGACGACAATCATTAAGAGGAGACAAGTGGAAGAGTATTTGGGCCCACATGCAAATCAGTTGAACAAGGGGAGGGGGGGAGGCAGTTGGGGAGAGGGGTGACGTGGCCTTTTCTTTAGGGAGATCAACAACGGCTAAAAGGAATATTATTTGGCCCATATATATTCAAGTATTATAACGTAATTTATTACATTAGCAACTATTGATCACTAGCCTACACTTAGCTCTCTCTCTCTCACTCACTTTTTTCCATTAAACTTCCATTAAAGCTCTTGTATTTATCAAAAGACTCTCATATCTGTATTGATGACGATGTTACAATAGTGGATTTTTAATCAAGAGTGTCACCTGCGATTTTTCCCATCATTTGGGTTTCACGCATCAACAATTGTTTATCTTTTTATTCTTTTACTTACGTTCATGCTTATTGTCATTTATTTCATAATATTTACTATATTGCTCTTGTTGTTGGCTCCCTAATACCTTTTTTTTGTACTTGGTACAAAATCGGCATAAACAACTACCATGGCTGGCGTTGTTGTCGCGCTTGCTTCTTTCGTGGCGCTTGCCATGTTTCTCTCTGCTTGACACTTAGCTGCTACTTGACTTCCCTTTCTCTAATTTGTGGTTGTTGCTGCCACCTCGTCTTATGTGTTGGAGAGGGCTGACGTGGCGCTTGCCATGAAAAGATCAAGGATAGAGATTTCAAAATTAAGTATAGTACAAATTATGATTTATTGAAGATTCAGCTATATGCTTGGATATATGATAATTACTACAGTTAGCCATAAATCCTTTGGAATATTAGATGGAGTGTAAATTAGTGAAGTTGTAAAGTAAGCCTTTTGATTTTATTTTTGTAAAGGAAATAAGTTTATATCAAAAATAAAATTATAATATTTTGAGACATCTTCAAAGGATCTCTGGAACCAATGTTTTATAAGATTAAAAAAAGCAATCTTGTAATGGTCGTCGGTAAAGTTGCTTGTTGAAGAGTTCTACCATGGAATGTAAGTTATTATCTCCTTGTCAGTAAATGCTTCGTTAGGAAAACTAACGAACAAGGAGCCATCTCCCTTGTGGAGCGAGCGCTCCTTGGCCTTGGGGGAAGAAAATGACTTTGATTCCTTAAGATTGAATTTCCATTAAGTATAACATTCCTTACAATCTTTCGATCGAAGTGCTTGAGTAAGCATTGAATCACCCAATCATACAAAATATTGAAGATGATACACACATAAACTTACACAAACACATATATAAATAAAAACTCCTTTAATGGCCTTGAGTTCATATCCGATTCATGAGTGTTCCACTCGACACCCTCCCAAACCTACTCGGTGTAGGGAAGAGACCCATGTCTCCATGTCTCCTAGAGGCGACATCAGGCACAAACCCGGGGAAACCCGACACTTCCTCAACCTAAAACGTCTCAGCCAGTGGTATGACGTCAGACATATTCTAAACAAGAAAGCCGCTCAACAAAAGGGGCAAGGCGATTTAGCCCACTCTAGACCCACTCGGATCAACAACAGAGAACTTAAGTTCATGGTCCATTCAGCCAAGAAATACTAGAAGCACCTAGTGTAGGGGAATCAAAACATCAACAATTGAACCATTTGTGGCCTAACAACCCCGGATGATCACATGGCCACATACAAGGTTCAGATGAGAGTTTAGACCAGCTATGAAGCTACTTGGTGCCGTTTATTCTCTACTACACTCAAGGGCCTTGCCCTAGATTGGTTCAAAGAATTGCCTGCAGGAATCATAACCGACTTCTCAATACTTGAGGACCTGTTAATTCATCAATACATGGCAGGGAAAAGGCAAAAGAAAACGAGCCTCCATTTGATAGCATTCAAATAGAGAATAAAGAAAGCCTAGCCAACTACAACAAAAGATTTAATAAATAATCGGTTAAGGTTTCAGACCTTCAGGACGCGGTGGCATTCACCACTCTGATGTACGCACTCTAACCTAGTCAATTCAGTTGGTCTTTGGCGGAAAACGAAGTAAAACTTTTTCAGAAGCAATGAGCAGGGCACAAAGGTTTATCTAGATGACAGACATATGTCGGCATTCAGATTATTGAAGCAAGAAAAGAAAGGGCCAAATGGGGAAGAAAATCACAAGGACCAACCAAAATACCAAAAATCGGGAGGTCTGTCAGACAAAATCAGTGACCATGGCCTTGAACCCCGATTCAGCAAAAATAGGAGATAAATATACTTGGACATAAAAGACAAGTCCATGATTCCCCGCCCTCATCCCATCGGGACATCACCGCTAAGGATTGTATAGAACTCAAGAAATGCATTTTAATTTGGCAAACCAGGGCAAGTTGAACCGCTAACTCAAGCACTTAAGGAGTACAAGGGCAATCAAAAGGTGGGTAAGTCGAACAACGACAATACGTAAGGTTTCATTGGAGTCATTGCAGGTGGCTTCACGTCGGGAGGCCTAACCGACCAATCACGAAAAGCGCACCTACAGTGTCTCAAGCACCAAGTGCTTGAAGTCCACCATCCCCAACCTGACTTCCGCTTAATGACTTTGGTGGAGTCTATTTGGACCCTACACACACCTCACAATGACCCCTTGGTCATTGAGCTGAAAGTATCAAGCACTAGAGCTAATAGAGTGATGGTGGATAGGGGATCATCGGCCGACATAATAACATTGGAGTGCCTCAGAAAGTTGAAGTACAGCGTAAGGGATGTCACCCCTCCTAAATGAGACACTCATAGGCTTCGGGGGAAACTCGGTGCACCTAGTCGGATCGATAAAGCTACCCACTCAGATTGGAGGAAAAGGCAAGGGGAGAAGCCTACTGATTGACTTCCTAGTGGTGGATATCTCTCTACCATACAATATCATAATGAGGAGACCGGCTCTGAACAAGATCAAGGCAGGAATCTCCATCTATCAACTCCTCATGCAATTCGAAACCGACGAGGGTAAGGAGGGAAAGATCCAAGGAGATCAGCAAGCAACAAGAGCATGTTATGTGAACAGTCTGAAAAGCAAGAATGACATCTAAGATGACTCAAAAGAGAGAAAACAAGAAGAAAATAGGCCCTCAAGTGGCATCAGGGGTTACATCACAAAAAACCCCAAGCGGTACGAACGTCATCAGCTGTCTGAGGACGATGAATAAGTAATCATCGACAAGGCACTTGGTCAGACTCTGAGGGTTGGTAAGGCCACGAACCCTCAAGCACGAGAATAAATCATACAAGTACTCACCGAGTACAAAGACGTCTTCATGTATAAGGCCTCAGAAATGCCAAGGCTCGACCCAAAAATCATGTACCACGAGTTAAACATTAAAGAGGGGTTCAAATTGTGCCTAGGCTTCCCACAAGCATCACAAGTGAGGGCATTGTAAGTTTCTCCACAATTTCATATCATTCTTCTATGGCCTTATCCATGAAGAACTCACTGTAGGCTCCATCAATTACCCCCCTTGTATCTGCATCAACTCTAGTGTAGAAAATCTGATACAAGTACCACTGGTGGAAATCATGATGAGGATAAAGGCGTTGCAGATCCTTGAATCTTTATCAAGCTTCATACAATGACTCGCCAGGATCTTGAGTGAAAGTAATTATCGCATGATGCATATCTCCGGTATTTCAATAAGGATGCCTCTTGATAAGACTGATCTTTGATAGTTCTTCCCAAGTGGTGTTGAGCTTATTATACCAAAACAGAGCTTTGTGTCGCACAGAAAAGCCAAACAAGATCAGTTGCGTCTCATCAGCAGTAACACCAGCTCGCGTCTAAGTAGCGCAACATTATAAAAACCGCTGCAGGTGCTGAATTGGGTCTTCAGCTGGTAACCCAACAAACTGGTTATTCTAAACTGTAATCAGATTACAAACTTGATTTCAAAATTTGTAGCAACGATAGTAGGCATCTGTACCCCAGTGGGTACATCATCAAGAGATGGTTGTGCATAATTCCTGAAGGTTCGTGTAACATTCTCACCTATTTTAAGAGAAATAGGTGTGATGAGGAATTCTTGTTGTGGTGAGGATGGTGGAGAAGGTGTCTTTTGGGAAATTATTCCTGCAGACAACTTTACTTGCTTAGTTTGCTTTCTGAGTCTACGCGAGATCTTTTTAATCTCCGGATCAAATGAAATGAGATTTGGGGATTTTAATTTCCTGCTTATGCACCAAAAACACTAAAACAAATGTGAGATGCTCCAAAGAACATGTGTTCTTCAAAATAAGTTAGTGTAATACTATAATTCAGATAGAATAAAAATAAACCGTCTCCGCAGTAACGGCGCCTTTGACAGGCTAAAGTCGTATCACCTAATGAAAAATAAACTAAGATCCACTAACCACTAGCTAGGGAAGTCAGGATCGAATCCAAAAGTAGATAGTTATACTATTATATCTGAAATCAAATATTATACTAACTAAATAAGATGAAAAGGATTGGTTAACTGAACTAATTAAATCACATATATCAATTAAGGGAATGACTGGGGAACGGTTCACCATATGTGCAATTCAGGAAATCAAGAATGATTGAAAAACTCAATGAAATAATCTAACTAGGAAACCTGTAATTTATCTCGAACATTACCTCCGTCGAAGTTCACTAAGACACTCTGGCATTATTAAGAGCCTTAAGTAACTCAATAGCATTATTGAGAACATTATTGAGAGCCTATACAATATCCTACCTCTTGGACTATAACTTTGTATTTCAATAATAATCAACACAGTTGGCCAAAATTGCAGATTAACTTAAGTAACTCAATAGCAAGAATCAAAAAAATCAATCCCTCATATGCATACATAGATCCTCAATCCCTAGAAATTAAACTACTCACACATAATTGGGGAAAACATAATCACAATCAAATAAGATAGAAACATGATGGAATAACAAAGAAGAATTGAAAAAAGAATAGTTAAGGATGACAAATAACACTAATTGAAAAAACATGATGAATGGTGGGAGTATGAGGCTCCTGGAAATGCAAGCTGGGTATGGAAGAGTTTGTGTAAGATAAAAAATGTATTTAAGGGGGCATACACTGGCAATCAGTGGTTGAATAGTTCATCTAAATATTCAGTAAGGGAGGGATATAAATGGCTACAGGGTCCTCATGAAACTGTACCTTGGCACTTTTGGGTCTGGTGTCCTTTGAACCAGCCCTAGCATTCTTTTATTGCGTGGTTGACAACACTTGGAAAGTCGAGAACAAGAAGTGTTTTAGCAAAGGCTGGGTTGTGTTCAGATGTGAGCTGCTTATTATGCAGTGTAGGGGGAGATTCATGTCACCACTTATTCTTTCAGTGCTCTTGCAGTGATATAATATGCCAGGAGGTCATGGCTTGGATTGGAATTCGAGTTTGTAATCAGGATAACTTGTATGTAGCTTGGAGGAGATGGAGTAGAAGGTTCAAGAGTAAGAAGCGCCAGCGAGTGTTCTACTCAGTGATAGCAACCTTAGTATATCACATCTGGAGGATGAGAAACTTTACCTACTGGAATGATGCTGTGCCAATAATTGATGTGGTCAGTAGGAAAATTAAGATAGATGTATGTAGTCGAATTAAAAGTTCAGTAGATATGCAATGGAATTTAGAGGATCGTACATGGTTTCAACAACTTGTAATTAGCATACAATAGTTGTCTGTAGGTTGTAGGCTGTTGGTGAAGTTGTTCTTGTTAGCTAGATGTTTGTAGCTTAAGTTGTATGATGGATCTTTAATGCAATTTGGTATATACTTACATTTTACCAATAATACCAATTGAAGGACGAATATGGTAAACACTTACTCTATTGAATCTTGAATGAATTTATAAAGTAGAATAAACTAGGGTTCTTGAGAGAATAAATGTGCTTAGAAAACTAATGACTAGAATAATAGTAATAACACGTCGTTTCTACTCTAAGAGGATAAGTACTTATATTAAAACCAAAATTGGAGCAACACGCGCTTTGAAACACTTAAAAACAGCCCCGCCCGGGTCATCGGGGCAGATTCCAACCGACCAGTCGCTTACCACGTACCACAAAGTCTTCGTCACGTCCAACCGATCGGTCTTCAACAGCTTCTTTCCTCACATGAGAGCATCTCGCCCAACCAACGTGGGAGGATGTCTCCTGGTCATGCCTGCAAGCAACTTTGCTTCCAACTCAAAATTTGGCTAACTCATGTCGCCCGACTAGCTGAGGTGGATGTCGCCCGAATGGGCGGTCTTCATGTTTAAGACGGTCAAAATTCCAATCTTTAAAATGACATAACTCTTGTGTTATTTGTCGAAATTAAGCAAGTGATCACTCCTTGGAAATCTCTTAAAGCATATGATCTAATGATCCAACCTAAGTAAAATGCTCTTGCTCTCAAAAGTACATCTTTTGTGGTGGTAAAAACGAGTAGAAAATGCACCAAGATATGCTTATTCCTACAATGGTAAACCTGAATCCACAAGCACACTACAAGTAGCACATCAGTTTTAAAAATGGCTCCGAAGAGCACAATTAAGATCACTAATCAATGAGAGATGGGGGTAAAATCTCTATATAAAATAGACATATCACATGTTTCGTCGATATACCCTTCATAGGAAAGTTAGTTTTGACACAAATAGTATGGGATTCAAAGTATTGGGCGCAACTTTATTGGTGATCCGACTAATGAATATACCAATTTTGCTAGCGGCGCCACGGTGGGTGCCAAATTGTTTAACCGAATTTTACCGAATTTTAACATAAGACAAACAATCAAAGTATGAAATGAGAACTCTTAACAAACTAAGAGTGCAAATAGATAAATGTAAAAATTGTAGTGTATATTGTTGCGATTGATAGTAGAATCAATCCTATATTTCTCCTTGTATCTCATTAATTATATACATTTACATGAAGGATAACATCTATATTACTACCCGTTACAGTGTAATAACCTCTCTTCATAACCGTTCCCTTTTTGTAGCAAATGTAACCGCTCTTTTGTCTTATGCCCTAAACCGTCACTTGGCCTCTCTTCAATCTGATCTGGACCAAATTCGTTAGACAACTGCTCATGTTAACCGTTGCACACATTTGACTTGAAGCCTCACTTTTGCCGCTCGAATATTGGCTCAACATTGGTGTTATATTTATTTAAGTTTCGTAATCCCTCTTAAAGTGTGGTCTTGTACTTTATCTCTCTAAGTATCTTATTTCGTATGTGACTTATCTTTGTTACACTTAATTAGAAACGAAGGTTAGTATATAGCATGTGCATTTATGACAATGACAAGTTTTGCTTAGGTCGGTGGACTTCACCAACTGTATCATAACAGTAAGGTACTCGATATTTTTGAAGAAGTGCTATATATTTGGTAATTGTCAAGAGACTTTCCAGATTTTTTTTAATCAAATTGATGAACCAGCATTGATCCAAACAAAACAACTCGACATTTTTGAAGAAGTGCTATATATTTGGTAGTTTCCTAGATACTTTCCCGATTCTTTTTATCAAATTGATGACCCAAAGTTGGTTCAAACAAAACAACTTAAATGCATTGTGCACTATCTCTGGACAAGTTGTTCCAAGTAATCTATAAAACTTTCTTACAATTCTGTATACTATATAAGATTGCCACTCAAAGTGATTCTCAAATATATTACTTGCATATAAATCCTTTTTTTTAAGATAAGATAAATATCCCTTTATAAATTGGGTGGAAAATTCCGCTTTATAATAGAAAAAAATATATAACCCCACCTTATTCACAAGGGTAGAAAGAGGGTCTCCAACCAACTAAGGCAACCTTAACCGTTATGTCACTATAGGACCTTCAAATATAGACAATAGGGTACGGTGCACTTCATACGTATAAATGTACAATAGTTGTGACAAAAGTGGAGTGGTTAATGGTTTTGATGATGTAAAAAGTGAATACCTATTAATTTGGACATACACATGCAGCTAAATAATTGACATAAGCACAAAATTATAATATTACTAAAGATTAGGTACGTGTACCTTTAGCTTTATGCACTCCCTCAGTTAATAACCTCTTTGTTAATTTTCACAATTATATTCAACAAAACTATTTATAAGGAAACTATTGTGTAATACAGTAATAGCACAACTAGAGGAGCAATGCAAGGAAACATGGAAAATGAAGTTCGTATTGATTCAAGAAGAGAGCTCCTTTCTCCTTTGCCAGACGTAGAATCGGTTGTCATCACTACTGAGTTGCCCTCATGGAGACTTGATATAACCGAGTTTCAAATTCCAAATCCAGCTCGTTCTTCTAATCATTCCTTCTTCTGTCTTAATCCCACTCGTCGTAAGTCTCTTAATTTCTTCTTAAGCTTTCACATAATTCATTCTTATATAAAAGCGTATTGATTATGTGTTGATTTGATATGCTTAGAAGTAGCAAGAAGGTATCGTATTATGCTGGCCCTTAGGTGTTCTACAGGCCCTTGTTTGTGGGCCTTGTGCCTAATTTAGTGGCCATCTTTGGCTAACCTTCATGCCTTGTCTAGCCTAGTAGCAGAAGTGTAGAATCAAGGGGGTTGAGGTAGGCCTTGGCGTCTTGCTCTCCTTTATGATTTTGGTTTTTAATCAATACTTATAATATATTCCTATATTGTATTTTGATTGTTTATGTATTACTCCCTCCCTCCCGTCTCATAATACAGAGCTAACTTTTTTTTTGGGTATTTCAAAATGTTATGCTTGTTTTCTTTCCAAAATATCCATACTTTTCTTTCAAAATATGTATCCCTATTTATTGTTTTACACCATTCCAAGAAACCTTCATTGATTTTTGTCTTTGTAAAAAGAAAATAAAATAAAAAGCTAGTTACAAGACAAAAGTATCAAATAAACGATTTCTTAAATATTTTTTGAGTAATCCTACTACCCCTTTTATTTTCTTTAATTTGTGTGAAAAATGAAAAGTGAACACTGTATTATAAACCAAGGGAGTAGATTGAAATTGCTGAAGATTCCATATTATGTTTAAACCTCCGTACCAGCGTTATTTGTTTCATATTCATCAAAGTTTTATATTGATCTAACATTATGAGCATTTAATCCTGGTTTTCTAGAGAAAAGAAACTTTGTACATTGTTCCTCTAACCGCTAACATTTAGAACTCTCTCACTACCAGCGTCGAGCTTTCCAAGAATATGGCTTACATATGGCCAACACTTTTTTTTGTTAAGTACATATGGCTAACACTTGTGTTCTTGATGCCTGATGAGTTTTGCTTGTGTTTGGGGTATCCGGGTTTGTAACTAATATGAACCAGCGCCAATGTCTTTTTTAAATATATACTTTGAACAATTCAAGCATACTATTATCAATTACTAATTTACTATTCAATGCCTCAAAGGTAAGCTAAACTATGTACTTATGTAGGAACCTGTCGAACCTCTCTTATTAAACAGCAAGGATCATACACAACACTAGTCAATTCATGTCATTGTTATTGCTATTTGTGATAAGACTTTTTGTTATCTTTTGCATATTTTAGAAGAAAACATAGCTGATAAGAAACTGAGGAAATTAATTTCCAGCCACTTTGTCACCTCACGGCACTCAACATTTTCTCATGTCATTAATGCTTATATTGCTCACCTCGTGATCTAGATGACTATACGTAGTAATTTGAATTGATCATCTATTCTGTTAGATGCATGCTTCATCTTTTTAAAGAAGTTTTGCATCTTGGGACAAATTAGGTGCGCTATAGACACAGTGGATTATTCCTTCTCTTTATCACTTATTCACTTTCACATATACGATTCAGAATCCTACTAATTTTAGAAAGATATTGTTAAAATACACACACAAAAAACTACTTCCGTTCTTTAACCACAAAATTTTAAGTTTTGCATTTTCCCATACTAATTTTGAGCAATTTTTTTTGATTAATATGTACAAACATATTGTTATAGCATATAAGATAAAATATTGTTGGATTTAACAAAAATAATGTTTAATTTAGATATATCAACATTCTATTATGTTTCCTAAGATTTAATTACTCTCTATGTTCCTTATTGATGTTCCTAGTTTGACTTTGCTCATTTGTCAATATACATCTTTAACTATAAATATATTTTGTAATTTACGTATTTATAAAAAAAATATAAAAAAATTATATTATCAAAGTAATAATTGAGACTAATCAAACAAAAATCCGTATGATGATGCTTTATCCTATATATTCAGAAGAAATTAGAAGATTTTATGTTATTCCAAATAGTACAAAGATTCTAGCTAGGAAATCAATAAGAAACGGAGGGGATATAATTATTACTCTTAATGTTATATATAGTCAAATGTGTGACATACTCCCTCTATTTTTTTATCTTTCGCACTTTACTGTACGCGTCTCCTAGTACACATATTTGAAATTAAATATCTTTCATTATATATTAGTAAAAAGTATAACAATAGAATATTGAATCAAACAAGACATCACATGACTATAATTTTTATTATAAAATGAAAAAAAAATTGAGAAGATTCTCTTTAAGTATGAATAGTGTCAAGCTTCTAAGTGAGAATGATAAAAAAATGTATGAATAGTGTCATCAAGATTCTAAGTGAGAATGATAAAAAAAAAAAATAGAGAGAGTGTATAATATTTTGTTTTGTTTGGTCAAAATAGAGAGATCTATACTAATATATTATAAGGCGTGTCTGTAATGTATAAACGCCACGTCTCACCTCTTTTACTCTACTAAAATTATCCAATGTGCACATATGTCATGTCAACTAACAAAACTAAATTGGCTAGCAACAAGGTTTGAACCCACAACATCTTATTATTACACAATATACATAGCACAATTACAAATTCAACCAATTTTTTTTGAACTTTTGATCATAGTTTAAGTCTCTACATTATTATATTTATACCTTTTAAATGCTGAATTTTATTTATTATATTTTAGTGCTAATGGAAAAAAGTACATATTAATTGCGGAAAAAAATAACATTTGGGGTAACTCTCAGGTCTAAAATACTAGTTATTTGATATAAAAAAAAAATAGAGAGATTATGTTAATGGTTAGACATGAAAGAAGCTGGTCCGATAGTAAAAACCATGTGTCAAATTTAGAGGCAATAAAGCATACAACAAACAGATAATCAGCTTAATTTCTGGCATGGGCTGACCCGCTGAATTTGAAAAGTTAGTTTTGGGCCGGATTACTGATTATTGCTTCAAATATCTTTTTTAGTGGTATTTTAGCTTTAGGGTTCACAAGGTTGATCCAAACCAGATTTTTAAGTTTGACCTCGCCTGGCTCTGATACAACATTTATTATATACCCGGGTGTATAATGTATATAGTATATCTGAGATTACTTTTTGCGCATTTATTGATTTAGAACTCTCTTTATCCTTAGAACATTTTGCTAATTTGAATGATTTCAATTGAGTAATGAGCAAAAAAATAGTCTCGAAAGTATCAGGCTCACGGTATACCCAAGTATATGATAAAAAATTTTTTTTGGCTCTGAAGCCCAAAAAAATACGACAAACAATATGAGAAAATATATTATGTGCCAATTATTTTAAGTGGTAAAATGTTGACATTATATTCCAGTATAAAATCATACTTCCTCCGTTCTATTTTAAATGAAATATTGGGTGAAATAACACTATTTATTGATTAATTTTAACTCCAATTTATCGCCATTATATAAAGAAAAATATAATTAAGTGGGATCTTGTTAGATTCGTCTCGATGTATACTATCAAATTATAACTTTTTTATATTTTTTACGTGTGCACAACTAAAGATATTAATGATTTAAGCAGCGTGATGGGTTGTACGAAAAAGTACATGTTTCTTTTAAAACAGAAGGAAAAAAGTATTACAATTATTATTCTTTGTGGCTCGTTATAGAACCAAATAGAGAAGTACTCTACGGTCTCTAACTAGCAAATATACCTATCAAAACTGACATGTACTCAATTATTCAAAATGTACTTAAAATCATATTTTTAGTTACTCATCTGAATAAAAATTGACATATCCTACCTAAAACAACCAACTTACAAAAATTAATAATTCCTCTGCTTTAAAATTGATGCCCTGTTTTGAGTTTTTTGCACTATTTATACACTATCCGTTGATCATGTTTTATGATTTTTATGTGCCGAAAAATATAGTCATGTGAAATCATGTTAGATTTGTCTCGATATATACTTCAAAATATCAACTTTTTTTTATAATTTTACATATATAGAATTAGAGATGTTAATTGTAAAGTTATGCAATAGCAAGCTTGTCCAAAGAAGTGTCCCAAGTATTTTGAAACAAAATTATAAATTAAATTGTATTATGACCCAAAATAATCCCAGCTTTGAGCGGTCCTTCCAAAATAGTCCTTCCAAAATAGTCCCACCTTCGTAGGGCTTTTGTCAAAAACGGGTCTTTTTAATGGTCACCAGTTCGAAAGGTGATGAATAGAGGTGGGCATCGGCCGAGCCGGCACGTGGCCCGGCCCGGCCCGTTGTCTGCTACGTGGGTCGCGGGCCTGAGGCCTATCACGCTCAAGAAATTTTATTTCAGGCCCGCACCGACACGACCTCGCCTAGATGGCCCGCGGGCCGAACGCACTTTTCCTTTGTATTTTAGACTAAAACTGTCAAACATCCAAAAAAACAACATAAAACAAAGGGCCAGCCCGCAGGCTCGTTGGCCTGGGCTGGACCATGGACAAAATATGGAAACTTCAGGTTCGCGCCCGGCCTAGCCCGCCATTTCCCCAAGCCGCGGACCGAGCCCGTCAACAGGCCTGGCCCGGCCCATGCCTAGGTCTAGTGATGACCCACATTTCCCACCACCCCTTTCCCACTGTCACTCACGTTAAACCCCCACCCCCCGCAGGCAGGCAGCCACCGCCCACCACAATTTTCGTCTCCGACGACCCCCTTCTTTCATGTCCCCGTCGCCCCTTCCCCCGTCTGCCCTCCCTCTGAATGAATTTTTTTTGAATTTCCAGAGTATGGGGAGAGAGGAAGAAGAATAAGGGGTCGGGGTCTGCCGTGGAGGCGCGCGAGCGGAGGGGGTTTCGTCGGGAAAGCGCGGGGGAGGGAGGTTAAAGGGTTCGCGGGGGGAGGGGTTTGCGTGGGAGGGGGTTTACAAGGGAGGAGGGTTTGCGGAGGGAGTTTGCGGGGAAGGGGGGTTTGCGTCGGAAAAGCTTTTGTGGGGAGGGGGGGTTTGCGGCGGAGGGGTTGGGGATCTAGTGGGGTGGGGGTGGGGGTAGGGGTGGGGATCGCAGGGGTGGCATGGTGGGGAATTAGGGTTTGATGTAGGGCTGGGGGTGGGGATGACCGGATGGGGGTGGGGCTGCAAGGTGGGGACTGCAGGGGTCGGGTGGTGGGGCTGGTAGGGGTTGGAGATTAGGGCTTGCTGTAGGGGTGGGGGTGGGGATGGGGTGGGAGTGGGGGTGGGGACTGCAGTGGTAGGCTGGTTAGGTGGTGGTAGTTATGGAGGAGAAGAAGTAGAGGAGGAAGAAAAGAGAAAACCTACATTTGCAAGTTACTAACAGGTAAAGGTCCATTTTGAACAGACACATCCTAAAGTTGGGATTATTCCCAAATTTATAAAAGGTAGGACTGTTTTGGGAAGATCGATCAAAAGTGAGATTATTCCCGTGAAAAAGTTATACGACCCTAGTCTTCGAATCCAAGTATCCAACATGCTATAAAGAATCCAACCCCCGGATCTTATGAATTCCCTAGTCATTTGTCAAAGATGGGAATCAAAATCACGTAACCATTATCTTTAAGAGCCTTATAGTTCACAACTTTTTTTTGGGTACGAAGCTTCGTTTTATGTGTAACCATCACCCTACACGATGAAAAAAAAAGGCAAGCGTATGAAAAAACACAAGCGCACTAAAAATAAAAAGAGGCAATATATCTACACACACTCCCACTAATACTAACTTCCATTTGTCATACAAATTTTGGGCAACTCTAATACTTGTATTATTATGGAGTCGGAACCCGAGTTAAAAGACACCGAGTCATGGCGACTCAAACTCAACTCGTTCCAACTCCCGGAAACTCGCCCTTCGTGTAACTCCCGTCTTAGCCGCCTTTTCCGTATTCGAAGTGAGCCCTTCTTTTTCATTTGCTTCTTTTTTACGTGTTGGCTTTAAAATTTTGCATGTTGTAATTGCAAAAGATTATATGTGATTGTACTTCTTTTGCTTTTATTTTGGATTGTACGTGATTTTGTGAAATTGAGTTTTAGTCCTAAAACCTTAAAGCTGCTTTTTAGAGTTCTGTTACAAGTAATGTTCCTTTCGAGTTTCTAACACCATAAAACTCTCAATGTTGAAGGGATCTACTACTTTTTTCGTAGAAGTCGGTTCTCTTAGGGTTTCAAACCCTCATAGTCACATAACAAAACAAACAAATTTGATTGGAGCTAGGATTATTGTTGTGAACTATTGATTTTAGGATTCGTAATTTAGTATTACGGAATTACAAATCAACACATTTGTATTTATTTATCTAAGATGTCAAGTATTTTCCTATGCAGGTTTATGAGTGCTCACTAATTGCTATGTATGACAAATCCTAAAAGAATATAAAGATATCGACTACTTTTCCCAAACATCGTGCATTAATAATACTTATGATTATTATATATGGGCAAAGATAGTAGAAGTATATAGTACTCCCTTTGTTTCTAGAAATTTTCTTCGTTTTCGAGATTTAATGACGACTTTTAGTGTCTATGAAATCATATTCAATCAAACCATTTTAATCAATTCATAAAGTGCTTTCACAAGATTATTATCTTACACTCCCTCCGCCCTCTATTAGTTTACCCCTATCCCTTTGAAGGATGTCCCTTATTAGTTTACCCCTTTCTTTTTTTTGCTACTTTTGGATTTGCACCACAAACTTTTCATCACATATATTCAACTTTAAGTATAAAATCTTTTCTCTCTCTTAGTATGCCCCACAATACTATTGCTCCTAAAACTCTATGCAAAAGAAAAGGGTAAACTAATAGAGGACGGAGGGAGTAATTTGATAGAATTGTGTCTATCCAGCCTCTTAGATTATAGGGACTTACAAGAAGAAACAAAGGTTGTGCAATCACCTTTACACCCTCTGTTAAGGATATGTGTATAGTACTGTTCAATGTAAGGTAAAACATTTCTGGGAGTTTCCCTTTGAGGTTGCTCTAGTTGGTAAATTTAAACTCCCCCATCTCATAATACATAACTCATTTGATATAGGCACATACTTTAGGAGGGAGTATAAGGTGGGCCATTTGAGATATTATGCTAAGAAATACTTCATCTGTTTAGAAATAGTTGTATCATTCGCATAGTATCAACTGTTCACGTATTACATTTTGATTTTCTTTTGTGATTTGTATTTTAGGAAACACGTAGTCATATAAGATTTTATTAGATTAGTCTCGATGTATATTTTTTTAATATAAATTTTATAATTTTTACTTATTGACAACTATATTAATGTTTGAAAACATGTATCAGCAAGCGTGAAAACATGGTATGGTGTAAGTATTTGTGAATAGAGAAGTATAATAGTAAATTCGAGTGAAGATAGAGCGTAATCTTTTATCATAAAAAGAGGGAAAAAATAGATGTGATGGGAAATAGTGAGTAATTTTATGTTGTAGACTCATAGTTAAGATGTGGTTTCAAGTCAGAAAAAGAAACGGATCAATATTTAAGACATTCGAAAATTACATAACGGGTAATATATGTGAGACTGATTTATCATATGAAAAATATTTAGAAACAACAATTAACATAGGTGGGGATACTTAATCCTCCTTGTTTCAATACTTTATCTGTTTTTAGGAGAGGCTTTATTATGAGGTCCCATAGGAGAGCAGAAGTGGGAGTTGGAGTTTCACACGGTAGTAAGAATGTTTGTTGAAATAAGGTGGTGATGATTTTGACCCTCATAACATTAGGGTTTCACACATTGTGAAGGGAAGTACAATATGGTTACAATCACAAACTCATGATCTTATGTAGTGGTTTTTGACAACTTGGTCATTTATTGTCTTATTACTCCCTATCTACCCCTTAATGTTTTCCCAATTTGCTTTATGTTATTTTGTTAAGAGTTGTATTGAGTAAGTAGCTAGTTTTATATCTTTGCGTGTGGGGTAGGAGAAAAAGTAGAAATAGATTCTAGGGCCAATGTAACCAAAAACGGAAATGAAGCGATCTTTTAGGGACAAAACAAAAACGAACAGGTGTAATCTTTTAGCTAGGGATGAAGAGAGTAGCATGTAAAGATCTGTTTCTTAACACTTGGTCATTAATCTATGCATGAATTTCCAAGGACACCTCTGTGAATTTTGTCCATTATAAGATGAAACACTAAATTATGTTGGGGAGCAACAATAAAGATTTTCTTTTCAAAGAGGTTCAATTAATAGAAAATGAAGATTTGATGATCACACAGGACGTTGAATTAATTGCAAGATGAGAGGCATATGTTACCAATTCGAAAATGTGTGTTTACGCGCGTATGCATACAATAACTTGCATGTTTAATTAGGCATTAATTAAGTCATTTTCATAGATTTGTTAATTGTAACAATATTTGTTACTGTTTACTTTATTTTTGGACAGGGAAACAAGGAAAAGTTGCCGAGTATTACAAGAAACAAGAAAGATTATTAGAAGGCTACAATGAGATGGAAAACATAACTGAAACAGGTTGCTTTCCTGGAAGTATGACAGAGGTTGGTTGTATTTTTCTATGCTTTATACAAAGGTCCTTTGTACTTTTTGGCTCTATAGTTCTTTGGAACTCCTAGTTTAGGGTAAACAAAAAATTATATCCTTTATGAATCTACCAAGATGAAGTTGAACTTTGTAATGATCAATGGCCTAAAATATCTAAAAGTAGCGTGGGTTCAGAATCACGAGAAATTATCCATAGTGATTGCCAAGTCACTTCTGAGGCAGATGTATTTTGGCCATTGAAATTGGTGTTTTCTTTGGGATATTTCAGTTATGCATTTTGTGCTCATTTGTCATTCTCTTTTGAACTTGGACTTGAAACATGATCAAAACTATTCCTTTTTTCGAAATAAAAGAATATGTCATGCACCCATTTTTCTGTTTTGTTCTATCCATTTGATTTTTCGCAACACAATTTTGACCATTAATGTATTTACTTACGCATTAGATATACTAATAATGAACTTTCACTTGAAACAAATCTATCAAGATCTTACCTGATGATATTCTCCCTTACTATGTATAAAAAATGCAGTCAAAGTTTCCCCATTTTGATGACATAAACATTATGAACAAATAACAGACTATGTATAGTTTAGTAGTACTTCTATTTCATGACATACATATATATTTGTCCAATTGTCCCCCCTCAGGATGAGATGAAGCAGCTTGCAAAGAGTGAGCGGATGGCAGTAAACATATCCAATGCAGCTAATGTGGTTCTTTTTCTAGCCAAGATATATGCATCCATAGAAAGTAGATCATTGGCAGTCATTGCATCAACATTGGATTCACTTCTTGATCTTTTGTCTGGTTTTATTCTATGGTTTACTTCCTACGCCATGAGAAAACCAAATCAATACTACTACCCAATTGGAAAGAAAAGAATGCAACCAGTGGTACGTCTTTGTATTAAAGCTGTTTTCTTGGGCATGAAAATAATTTGCCTAACAAAATTTATTCATACCAACATCGACAAGCATCTTTAATTTCCAGCTTCATTTTGCGTTATTTGAAACCTCACCAAATTGTTATTGGAATTCGATTTGTGGATGATCTAGGGAATTATAGTATTTGCATCGGTCATGGCTACACTGGGGCTCCAAATACTGTTGGAGTCGGGCCGTGACCTCTTAACCAAGGTATGGTACTTCAATTTCTTTACTTTGTTATGCAAACTTGGATGTAGTTTTGAATGACTACCTCATTCACAATACTTAACTATGATGAATCACTTCGATCGACTTATACTATTGTTTCGGGGTGAAGTATGTGATGCTACCCATTGTCACCTTTGTTGCACTGAACTTAACACAAACCATTATGGATTATGGTTTTATTATTGTGATTTCTCATACTTCATCAATAACTCATATGGTTGGCGGTAATAAATGGTGGTAATTAATGATAATATTTATAGGGGATATGTGAAAAAGATCTCGTGTCAATTTGCATGTTGATGCCTGTCTAGCCTCTGGTCCTCTTTTCCTTCACAATTAGTCTGATTGCTCTCTGTGTACATGCATGTCTTAAGCCAATCATCATTTTCGAATCAACTCATTGAGATTGTTCATATACATGAGCATAATGTTGACATTGAACAGGCTCACTTTATTGTCAAATCTGCAGACGGGGCCTAAAATGAATCATAGACAAGAGATGTGGATGGTCGGAATTATGGTTTCCGTCACAGTAGTCAAGTTTGTTCTCATGATCTACTGTCGCAGATTTAAAAATGAGATTGTTAGAGCATATGCTCAAGATCACTTCTTCGACGTTGTTACAAACTCTATTGGTTTGGCGACTGCAGTTCTTGCTATTCGATTTTACTGGTGGATTGATCCAACTGGTGCCATAATAGTAAGTGCCTGAAAATCTAAGTACATTCTTGTTGTTAAACAGTTAAAGCTAGTAATCTTTGACCTAACTCGACAATACCACCCATGCTTAGTACATAATGATTGAGACAGTACCAACTTACAACAAACACAAGCAACCCGATTTCACTTTGTTTGAATCCTATTTATTATGTTATGAAATTAAGTTGCATTGTCTATATAAATTGTTAAACCAAAGATCCACTCTTATAGCTTGAATTTTTCTACACTAATTAGATCTAACTTATTGAAACTTTTCTTAACTTATATACAATATATTAGAACTTATTTGAATGTATATGAACTTATTTTTATCATGAAATATATTCTTTTAAGGTGAAGAAAATGCTCCCTAGATATGAATACAAACTACTTACCAGAATTTCCTACACACACTATTGTCAATTATCAATGCCCTACTTCATGCTTCTCACTGAAAGATTTTCTATTGTTTTCGTGGAATTGTGCTGCCAGATTGCTTTGTACACAATTAGTACATGGGCAAAAACTGTCATTGAGAATGTATGGTCACTGATTGGAAGAACCGCACCACCCGAATTCTTAGCCAAGCTAACTTATCTTATATGGAATCATCATGAAGAGATTAAGCACATTGACACGGTACGAGCATACACTTTCGGTTCCCACTACTTTGCAGAAGTTGACATTGTGCTACCAGAAGAGATGCCTCTCAACCAAGCACATAACATTGGCGAGACACTACAAGAAAAGCTCGAGCAACTCCAGGAAGTAGAGCGAGCTTTTGTGCACATCGATTTCGAATATACACATCGGCCAGAGCACAAAGCAAAGGTTTGAGCCTTAGGGAGTCCCGAGGAATTGACTGTTGATGAGGATAGGAATTCATACTACTAGCTAGCTGGAACATATTTTCTTTGGCTTAGTCTAGTTATTATATGTACACTATGACTTCATACTATTAATCAAATGCCTGAAAATTCCTTTCCAATTCTAATTTTTAAGCACTAGCTATTGGATAATAGCAATCATCGCACCAGCAATGATAAACGTCTAAAAGTTAGACATGGGAAAACGTCTAACATAGCGTATTTGAGTCTTTTCACTTAGGTATTAAGGGTTTGGAGAAAGTCAAACGTCATGATTTTGTTTGTTTAGATAAATATTACTTTTGAAATTTTGAAACTTGTATATCTCAAAAAATATATATTTTTTAAAAAGTAAAAAACATATCAATATTCATATATTTTATTCTTAACAAACAGACATCCATTTTGATATAATTTCATCACATTTTTATTTTACGCTACTCTAATAATTATTTAGATTTGTAGCAAAATCAACGCAAACACTATTTGTGTTTACACAAACACTATTTTGTTTATAAACAGACAATATATGTTGTGGACATAAACAATGAATATTGTGCAATAAAATGTGATGAAATTATATCAAAATTGATGTATATTTGTAGAGAAAAAAATATATGAATATTGGTATTATTTTAATTTTTTTAAAAACATATTTTTTGAGATATATCTGAATTTCATGATAAACATATAGTTTTCTGTGCATAACAAAAAAAATATTTGTGTACACAACATATATTGTTTGTGTACACATGCAACATATAGTGTTTCTGTTGATTTTTTTACAAATCTAAAAAATGATTAGAGCAGGGTAAAATAAAATGTGATGAAATTATATCAAAAAGGATGTATATTTGTAGAGAATGAAAATATATGAAATGGTTTATTTTTTTTTTTATTTTTAATTTTTTTTTTTTGAGATATACAAGTTTCAAAATTGCAATAGTAATATTTTTTTGGACAAACAACATCATGATATGTGGCTTTCTACAACTTTTCTTACACCCATTTGTGTGCTGCCACATGGCTATTAGATTTTTATAAATGTCTTAACGGTTAGACATTTATCATAGCTCTTCATCGCATATGACCTTCAAGTTATAAACAAGAGTATTTGTGTTAAGCCCCTTGTTTGTAGTTATTATTGCCAATTGGTTTTAGAATGAAACTCCCGTTTGGTTTTAAGTTATATCATATTTATCATGGTATCAAGGTTTTTCATATTGGGCATTTGTTAAGCAACTTGATAAGAGCCTCTATTAGATGTACCTTACCAATGTGCTCTAGTTCTAAGGACACTCACATTGAGGGCGAGTGTTAAATCCATTGTTTGTTGTGCACATGTGAGTTGGCCAACGTTGGAAAAAGATGAAAGAAAGCACCACATTATAAGCTAAAGGAGTTACTCTTACTATTGCCAATTGATTTTAGTATGGAATCTCCTTTAGGCTTATAAGTGGACAAAACTTATCTCCTCTTATCGACAGGATGTATCGAGAAATGAGAACATAAAATGCAATGCTTTTGGTCATTTGCTATTTTGCGGTATAATTTTTTTTATATGAAAATTGCAAATGATTGAAATTAGCAAAACAGTAATCTTCAATGTTCTTATTTCCTAAAAAGTATCATATTATTTCCTAGTCGTCTTCTCTCTTCTCTTCCTCTCCAATCCTCTTTCTAGGGTTTTTAATTTTCTTGTCCTCCTTGGCTGAAAAAAGTCTTATATCTTCAAAAATTAGACTAATTTCGATCCTTTTTCCTAGATTTTAGCGTTATTATCTTCTTTATTGCTTTTTTGTTTAATTCTCGCTACCTCTGATAGTTTTTCTCCCCCTTTTTGGAAGTCTCATCTTTCTACGAGATCTATTATTTTCATGGTGTCAATAATTTGGAAGATGGTATGAATTTATGAATGTAACACTCCGTCCTTTGATAAGATAAAATAGAAAAGATGTAGAGATTTTATTAAAGAAAAAGACGATAGCGAAAATATTGTCAAGACGAACATGTCACTCTACCGTTCATAATATACTAATCAAACTTGAAAGTAAAATCCCAAACTAATTTAAAACAAAAATCCAAAAGGAGGCAAAACAACCTCATAAACCCAAACTAATAAAAATAAGAAATAAAAAGATGTCTTAAGCCTATAAGTCTTTATCTCACAACCCACAACCAAAAAGGCTACTCTTCATCTTTACCTGCAAAATATAACGACAACATCCACAATTAGTGGGGAGTAACTAACAGCTCTCCCAGCCCAATTAGGATCCATATAAGAGTTATAAGATACTTAATAGATAAGTTATAAAAACAACAATTCAAGAACAAACACGCACTTGTACAAAAAGGTCGCTTTGCGTCGGACCCTGGACCCCTATTTGCGTCGGACTTGGGTCCGATGACACAAGTCTCAACGCAGATGACCAAAATATTATCTGCGTCGTATGAGAAAACGACGCAGATTAATTATTTGGATTTGTATACGGTGCGACGCAGAAGGCTCTCCACAACCCATCAAAGGAGAACCAATGTGCGTCGCACCATGGGCAATATGCAAGGCACAATATCCTCCCCAACCCAAGGCAATGTGCGTCGCAAGTCACCAATGTGCGATGCAAGTCACCAATGTGCGACGCACCATGGCCACGTGCGACGCACATTGCCTTGCCATTCAGGCTGGGGGCTGGGATGGGTAATGTGTGTCGCACATAGCCCATGTTGCGACGCACATTGGTGATTTGGGTCGCACATTGTGCTATATGCGACACACATTTTCTCTCATCTGCGTCGCACCCTTTGCTATGTGCGACACAAATATTCCCGATTCTTGTTTTTTTTTTGGCTTTTTTCAGCTCTTTTGTTGGTTTGTTTACATATTACTAAAATCTGATGATTCAAAACTATTCGGCAGAGTCTCCTTTGTAATTTGGATAACCCAAGAAATTGTTTGGAAAAAGTTATATATATATATAAGCAAAACCTGTTTCAATACATCTCAAACCATCTCAAGCAAGCAACCAATGTTGCAATACTCAACCAATTCAACCAATAATGTACAACTACTACAAACACTAACAAGTTACTTGGCCTTTTCTTCTTTATGGAGTCGTACAAAGCATAGCACAAAATTCTCTTTGAGTTTGTTCATATCATCCATGGAGTATCGCTCAATACTTGAAGTGGAAGTCCTATAAATATATAAACTTTAAAATTATATAAGCAAAGTAACAAATTTACAACATATATATACCTCATTTAAATTATTTCACTCAAAGAGAAAGCAGACGATTAGAAACATGTATCTCATCATGAAATAGCCGCATTCATCTCCTCCCGTTTTTTGAGCACACTACACCAAATTTAATACATACATTAGAATCGAAAAAGAAATACTACAAAAAAATGTGTATCAAATACAAAACCATGAGAAATTTACCCGCATAGGTATCCAAGAAAATTTTGTTGCTGTTTTGGAACCTTCAAGGCGCGTGAGTTTTGTATATGCACTAAGTACAAAAAAATTTAAACAATAAAAAGAATTACTACGAACATTTATGAATTATTTAAAATATCATAAAATACACGTAAGAATTATAAGAATTATTAACTTACGTATGCATCGGGGTCTTGATAGCTAAGAATCTATCTCTCTTAAGCGAATCAAATACATATACGTTTTTTTTGGATAGAGAAAGGATGAGAAGAAGCCAATGTTCCCTAATGCATGCAACAAAATGTGATGTTCAACATATACTTTAACTACAAGTTCATATATAAAATAAAACAAAGTAAAAATTAGTTAAACTAACATACTTTTGAATGTACGGACATATGATGTATCTCATTTGTCGATTCACTTTCATTGACCTTGCAATGTAGTTGGTCCCAGCATCTGGTTCATTGCATAGCATGGTCTCCGAAATCAAACTAGGACGCATGAAACCAATATTTGCATCTCCATTCAACTCACTCTCATCTGACAAGTACCTACACTCCAAATACTTATAGTTAGATGAACTACAATAATAATAAATATCAATTTTAATTAGTTTAGACTTTGAGAAATCTCACATCATAAATACTTACAAAATGGATACATTAAGTCATCCTCCCGTCAGAAATTGGAAAACATCTTGTCGGGAGAGAATGATCATTTTCTCAGTAGTATAGTCGAAGTACGAACCATGCCTAACTTCGATACTAAAAGGCTCATCTGCGGGTTTTTTGCAAAAATAGTTGATGCATTTCCTTATCAATATCAGACATATCCTCAAGTGCCAAGTCAATCAATGGATCTATGTGTTTATGTGCAGACTCATCGGTACAAAGATCAGTAGCAAGTACTTTCTCTTTCTTCTTCGTCGCACCTTCTTTAGGTATATGCACCTAATTCAAATCGACTTCTTTTTAATTCATATTATATATAAAATAAAGATTATTTGATATATATATATATAAATCAAGATTTATAAGTATATACATTTAGATTTCTTATTATATTAAATCGTAATACTAAACATAAGTTGCCTGATTATCTTAGACTAAAAATACCAAGTCTTTCGGCCATTCTATGAATGAACCCTCAGCTTGACTGAGTTTCGTGATGAATGGAGTAGGGAGTGGAACTGGAGCATCTGCGTAATCCGCATAAAAATCATCAACACTCACTTTCACGACGGTCGTAGAGTGTGACGATGACTCCTGTCGTGGATGAACGGTACCCTCAGCTACAATAATCGGTCCCGAGACATCTGCTATTGCCAAGCGATATGGAACTTGATTCTTAACATCCAATGAGATAATAATGTCATCAATTAAATGTTTTAGAAGCATAATATAATACTTAGAACATATATAAAATTAAAATATATGTGCAAGTCCATAAATGGATCATTGGCCCCTGATTGACAACTACTAGGAACGATTGGAGTGGAAGGAGTTGGTACTTGAATACCTAACTGCGCTGCAAAAGCCATGAACCTTTCTTAAACTAATGCATCTATCTTCGAGTTCATCTCTTCCATTGTTTATTCTCTAACTCTTTGGCTCACTCTAGCCTCTAACGCCTCCATCTCCTCATCATCCACGCCCCTACCCTTGTAAGCAGTACTGCTCTGGTAAGGATCTCCCCAAACAGATGTAATCCCAATGCTACGCCCAGCTATTAACACACGCCCAGGTTGGTCTTTCCTCTGCAGAGCACGTGATAGAGCATCATCCATCCGACTTGGAACAAACTCTCCTTCAATATCTTTCTTTTTCCAATCATCGTGCGTTCAAGATAAAAAAATCGTATGATTAGTAGAATATGAGAAAGTAGACAAGAAAAATGTTATAAACTTTGAACAATGCTTACAATGGACTCTTTTATTTTGTGTTTCTTGATTAGGAAAGAAGAAATTTCCATCCGTATATTTTTTCGATCATGTGAGAAGCCACGACAATGTCCGATCCGGTAAGGAGGAAATCACTGATGATGTACAGGAGTTAACAAATGATGCTGTAGAGGATGAAGGGATATACCCTTTGCGTTTCCAAATGGGAATCATCTCCGCATATGATAATATAATTTCATATGATTGTAACATATATATTACATAGCTAGAACTCCTTAGAGCTACATTTTTGTACAAACTTGTCCCAGATCTCTCGCGTGATGAAATGATATAGCTCGTACGGTTGCCTATCATTGTTAGGCCCCTTCCTTATTTTCATGATCCATCTAGTCACCAATCTTGACTTGAAATCTCTCCACCGCTTATCACATGTAGTAAGGACATCTCGTTTCTTCTTCTCATCCTCTTCTATTCCAAACTCTCTCTTCAATAAAAAAAAATAAACCAATTAATAATAAACGATTAGAATAATAAACATAATATCAATTAGTGTATTAAAAGAATAAGGTTACTTACTTTAACAAATTCCCACAAAGTCTTTTTTATGCCTTCTGGAACATCATCCCAAGTATCGTACAAGATAGACACATGACTTCTACTGATTTCCCCGCAATATGTCTTGTACTCACCAGCAAATTGCCCAATCGGACGTATCCACTCATCCCAAGCAAGAACTCTTTGAAAGCCGGGTTTGGAACGTATCCCTTTTGTAGGACCTCTTCGCCTGCTCACTCTCTTCTTCCTAGCAGCTCGATCAGTAATTTGGGGCTCATCAGATGCATCATGCATTATCTCATCTTCCAACACTACACCTGAAACCATGTACATGTTAGATTAATCAATATAGTATTACACAATCATTTGAACATGCAAACCACAAAATAAATAATTAAAGATTATAAACATTAGTAGTTGTGTTAATATTACATAATTTAACTATTAATCAGCTATTTCTTTGCCAACGTAAAATCCCTCATTGTGGTATCGACGAATGTAATTTGTGCTTAGATCTTCCCCTAATGTACTTGGAATGACTACTGACGAAGCAATGACTTCATTGAATTGTGCGTCATAATCTTCTTCATCGTGTACATCACCAATTCCAAGTATTCTCCTTTTTCCTTCGATGACAACAAACCATTTTGAATCGGCAGGGTCAACCATGTAGAATACTTGTTTTGCTTGTAATGCCAATATTAAGTTATCTTCATGATGTCCTACCCGGCTAAAATTGACTAATGTAAAAAATTCATGTTCATCATTCTTTACACCACAACGAATATCTACCCACTTGCATTGGAACAGCGGAATTTTAAAGTCAACATAGTTAAGTTCTAATATATCTTCAATGAACCCATAGTAAGACTTCATTGTCTCAACAATCATTCTATCTCTTTTACTTTTATACTCTGATGACAAAGACCCCATCATAACACAACTGTTTTGCATCGTGGATTTTTCATCTTGTCCCTTAGTGTAACATGTATAACCATTGATGTCATACCCTTCATAGGAAAGAACTTGCATCTTTGACCCATATGCCAACCATTTCAACATATTCGATACATCGTTAGGAGTATCAGATAATTGGTTCATAACTCGTTCTTTAAACCAAGCAACGAATGTCCGATTATGCTCAATCATCAACTCACGTTCATTCTTCAATGGATATTGAACACTAAGCACAGTCATGCGCTCATCTAAGTAAGGATGAACTTGTTTCAGATTTTCTAACACAATCAATTCTGCTTTTTTCTTTTCAACTCTCCATCAAGACACAATGTTTTTCTCCCAATGGTACCACGACCTTAAGCCTTCCTTCATGTTTAGATTTTTGACAAAGCAATTGCTTGTGCACGTGCTAAATACTGACTTACATATTCAGATACTTCCTCAGCAACTGTTCTTTGGACAATACTTGCTTCTGGTCTAGCTGGATTCATCACTTTACCCTTCAGAGTACCCATATGTCTTTCGAAAGGCCACATATACCTCATACAAACGGGCCCACAAAGTTTAATTTCTCTCACAAGATGGATTATCAAATGAGGCATGATGTCAAAGAACGATGGTGGAAAGTACATTTCAAATCGGCACATCATCTCTATTACATTGGCTTGCAAGTTATCTAGAGTGTTAGGATCAATCACCTTGCTAGAGATAGTTCTGAAGAAGAAACACAACTTTGTGATCGTATATCTTACTTGGGAAGGCAAAATTCCTTGTATTGGAACAGGTAATAAATGCTGCATCAAGATATTACAATCATGAGATTTCAAACCAACAAGTTTCATTCTAGTCCTTCAGTGAGACAAGGTTTCGGAAATTTGACGAGTATCCAACAGGAACCTTTACCCTATGCAAGGACTCAGAAAAACTGGTTTTGTCCTTCTTAGACAAAGCGTAGCAAGCTGGTGGAAGATAATAGCGTTGTCCCCGCTCCTAAGGTGCTAGTTCTGGTCTGCCCTTTTCAGCCATGTCTTTCTTAGCTTTAACACCATCCTTTGCCTTCCCGGGCTTATCAACAATGTTCCGACAATGGCATCACAAACTTTTTCTCAATGTGCATTAAATCAAGACAATGTCTGACTTCCAAACATTCCCAATATGGAAGGTCCCAAAACTTAGATCTTTTCTTGTATAAGTTCTTTGAGACACTTTTGAAGGGCTTGCCAAAAAGTGTTTCAAAATCCTTTACCCTATTAGAAACCTCTTTTCCACGTAAGGGTACATGGGCTTCTCTCATCTCCACTTTTCCATTTAACAATTTTTTCTTCTTACGGAATGGATGATCTAAAGGAAGCCATGTACGATAATGCAGGTACACATTCTTCCCGCAATGATGTAACCACTTGTCAATCATATCCTCATCACAAATAGGGCATGCCTTTGCTCCTTTAACCGTATACCCTGACAAATTCCCATAAGCCTGGAAATCATTAATCGTGCAAAATATCATGGAACGCAATGTGAAGTCAGTTTTCGCATACGCATCGAACATGGAAACACCTTCATCCCACAACAATTTCAGATCTTGAAGGAGTGGGTCAAGATACACATCTATGTCGTTTCCGGGTTGCTTAGGACCCGAAATAAGAAGCGATATCATAATAAATTTACGCTTCATACATAACCAGGGAGGGAGATTATAAATTCTAGTTATACATATATATATATATATATATATATAATTATATATATATATATATATATATATATATATATATATATATATATATTATAGGATCAGGATGCGGTTTAAACGAGTCTTTATATGAGAGCATATATGATATGTGAGAACAAATTCATTTTGAGAACATACACAACACTTTTAAGAACATATGTAATACTTTTTACAACACAAGTATACAACTTTGGGTTTTTAGAACATATTCAACACTTTTTAGAACATATGCAGCACTTGTAGAACAATAATTTATAGAACAGATGCTATGTTTTTTAGAAAATGAAATAACAAGTTTGAGAACATGAAATAACAAAATTTAGCACATGAAATACAAAATTTTAGAACATGAAATTCAACCTAAATAAAATCGAACTTTAGAACTTTTGATGAAAAATTATTTAAGTAAAAACCTCTATTGAATTCGTTTAACTTTGTTGATTTATATATAAAGAACTTTGTTGAATTTTATCTTGAATTCGATGGATTTTTTTGAGGAGAGAGAATGGGTATACTTGAGTAGTGAAAATTGTCATCTTGAGAAATGAGAACAAATATTAGGTCATTCTAGATAAGTTGAATCTTTAATTTTATAAATAATTTCGTTTCATTTGCGAAAAACATGATTGAAGTTCAACATTGAGCCTCAACTAAGTCTACTTCAGTAAAGAAAATGGGTATTCTTGAGGAGAGATCGAAATTAGTCTTGTTATTTCACTATTTTGATAATGACATATAATTAACGTTTACATGATTTTTGTTTATTAATTTGGTTTTTAGTTTATTATGTTAGAAGTAATTTTTATATGTCTTAGATTTAATTTTATGTTTTCGTTTATTTTATTTTGTTTGATTTATTTTTTCTAGTTTTAATTAGTTTAGCTATCTTTAGATTTCACAAATAACATGTTAAATAACTTATGAGGAATTGATTAAGTGTTTAATCAAAATTAAGTTGTTTATAACTTATTTGTGATATCCCGTTAATATTATGGATATAACAAAATTGAATATATCAAGGTTCCATGATATTGTGTTCAGTTAGTGTGCAACATCTTTCGGTTGCCTACAATCTAGGAGCCGCAAAGCAGTAATCTAAGTATGCGCTTCAAAGTAGAACGTTGAGGTAGTTCCTACATTTTAGGAACTATAACAACCACTCTATGTTTAAGGCGTGTGAACGTGGATAAAGTGGCTACGATTAAGGAAGCCAACTGCCAACGGAATTATCAACGGACATATTGAGGAGAAGTGGCTGAAGCTACTTGGGTTAATGGAGAAGATCTTGAGAAGAGGAGAAGAATTCGAGAAGAAAAAGATCCCTACAAATAGAGTTTTTGTAATGGTCGCAAAATATACTTTCAGAATTTTATGTAATATTCTTAGAGAAAGTACATTCGGTTTTTCTTCTTCTTAGAAATTGATGTACTATAGATTGGGTTGAGTGAATCTAAGTCTGTAATCATTTTGAGAGAAAAAGAGAAAGAGAAAGAGAAGAGAGAAGAAGAGAAAAGACTTTAGTAAGTCAAGAGAGAAGTCAACTGTTCAGGGGGAAAGGCTGACAGGGAACAGTTCCTAGAGGAACAGAGTGGTCCGAGTTTAGGTTGTACAAAAGAGAGTCTTTTGGCCTAAAGTTATTAAAGGAATTGAGTCAAAATTCCTCGTGGTCAAGGTTTTTCTTCCTATTGGTGTTCCTAGTTCTTTCTTAATTCATGCAATTATTTCTTTCTTACTTAATCATTCTTTTATTTCCGCAAAAAGTTTGAAAATCTCTCCAACTACAATTCACCCCCCTCTTGTAGTTGCTTAAGTGTTCGTCCAAGACTAACAATTGGTATCAGAGCCTAGTTGCTCCAAAATCAGTCAACACTGAGGAGTTAGTTCCTGGAAAAGATGAAAACATCAGGAGAAAGATTGGAAGAAGGTTACTCAACTCAGCTTCCCCCAATGTTTAATGGCAAGTATTATCCATACTGGAAGAATCGTATGGAAATATTTATCAAGGCCGAAAATTATCAAGTTTGGAGAGTATAGAGATCGGTGACTTGAAGTCACAGAGAAAAATGAAAAAGGTGAAGAAATCCCCAAGCACTCTCCAAATATGATAAGATGACTTCGACAAGATGGAGATGAATAACTTGGCCAAAAAGATTCTCCACTGTGGTCTTGGTCCCCATGAACACAATCGAATCATGGGATGCAAATCAGCCAAGCAAATGTGGGAACTTCTTCAAGTTACTCAAGAAGGAACAAACGAAGTCAAGCGATCAAGATTGACATGCTCATGCACAAATATGAGCTATTTCAAATGAAGCCTAAGGAGTCTGTTCAAGAGATGCTCACAAGATTCTCCAACATCATAAATGAACTTGAATCTCTGGAAAGATCATCACTCCGAGGAAAAGTACGAAAAGTTCTAAGAAGTCTTCCTCGGGATGAAAAATGGATGGCAAAGGTCACTGCCCTACTTGAAACAAAAGATTTCACCACATTCAATATCGAGCAACTTTTCGGTTCCTTGTTAATCATGAAATCCATCTAGGAACTCATGAAGTTGACTCTAGTAGACCTAAGGCTTGGCTCTCAAGTCCGATGATCTGAGGATTCAGAAATGATGATGAAGAGGCAGCACTGATCGTGAAAAGATTCAAAAAGTTCTTCAACAAGAACTACAAAGGGAAGAACTGAAAAAGCCGGAAATAAGCTGTCACAAGTGTGGAAGTCCGGATCACTTCATAAAGGAATGCCTCTCTGGGAAAAGAAAAGAGCAAAGGAAAGTAAAGGAGAAGGGAAAGGAACAACAAAAACCTTTCTCAAAAGTTGATATGAGAAGGGCCATGGTAGCTGCTGGGGAGAATCCGATCAGACGAGGAGCAGGAACAACCAGAAGAGAGAACAACTCATTTATGTCTCATGGCAAAAACAGACGAAGAAGAAGACTTGCCAAACAACAGGACGCATAAATGTTATGAAGAAGAGTTAAAAGAACTTTCAAAGAATCAATTAATAAAACTACTTTTGGAAACCTTAGATGACTACAAGGCCATTTGTGTTAGAGAAGAAAATTTAGAAAAAGCCTTAGAAGTCACCAAAGGTCATTCAAATTGGTTTAAAACAGTAAATGCAAACATTGAGGAAAGATTCTTTGAAGTCTTTGATGAAAACCGACGTATTCGAGAAGCTTTTGAAAATGCTAAAAAGAAAATTATTTCTTGAATATGGAAATGGCTGAATTGAAACTATTCGTTCCTGAAGGAACCAGTTCCTCTATAAATACCAGATCCGAGTTCGAAAAGTTAAAATTCGAACATGAAAAAGTTTTGAGTAAATATCTGGTACTTAAAGAGAAAATGGAATCTTCAAGAATGACTCTTCCTGATCCAGTAAGTTGGATACAAAAATATAAAAATGAAGGAAGAAGTGGGCTAGGTTTCAATCACAAGAAGAAAAACAAAATGAAAAAAATAGTTGATCTTCCAAGCAGCCGAATATGCTCTTACTGTGGGAACAGTGGACACTTAGTGTCTGACTGTTCCTCCAGAGAAAAACATATTGAAATGAACACCCACTTAATTAACAAGTTTGGAAAGTAAGAGAAATACAAGCCCACAGAGGAACCCAAGTCAAACTGGGTTCCTACCACTGACTGATTGCTTTGATACAGGCTAAAGTGAGGGGAACAACCTGTGGTACCTCGATAGCGGTTGTTCTAAACACATGACAGGAGATAAAGAGAAATTTCTCTCGCTTTCAGCCTATGATGGAGGAACTGTGACCTTCGGAGACAATCTTACGGTAACATAGTTGCAATGGGAAGGTAGGAAAGTCTAAGTCACATTCCATAGACAATGTATTTTTGGTCGAGGGTTTAAAACATAATCTGCTTAGTATTTCTCAATTTTGCGACAAAGGGAACATGTAAATTTTACTGATGAACATTGTGTAGTAAGTAATGCAGGAACAGTACCAAAATCTAGAAGGAACAAGGAAAGGAACACTACGTGTTGATCTCAACCTTGTTCCTAGGAACAATCTAACATGTTTAAGTGTCGTCGACAATGAACCACTTCTTTGGCATAAAAGATGTGGTCACGCAAGTATGGCATTACTCCAGAAGCTAAGTGGTAAGGACTTGGTGTTGGATTACCAACTATCAAAGTTCAAAACCATGAAGTTTGTGGACCCTGTGCAAAGGTAAACAAGTTAGATCCTCTTCAAATTAAGAAAATGGTAAGCACACAAAGTCCCCTTGAATTGATTCATATGGACTTATGTGGCCCTGTTCGAATCCAAAGTCGATCTGGTAAGAGATATGTGCTTGTAATAGTATGACTTCTCAAGATACACTTGGGTTATTTTTCCATAGCAAAGATGAACATTTGATGAATTTTTAACTTTGCTAAAAGAACTCAAAGAATAAGTGGTTTTAAAATTAAGCACTTGCGTTCTGATCATGGTAAGAGTTTGAAAACTCCAAATTTGATGAGTTTTGCAGAATGAAGGTCTTGATCACAACTTCTCAGCTCCTAGAACTCCACAACAAAATGGCGTGGTAGAACGGAAGAATCGCACTTTGGAGGACATGGCAAGAACAATGATCATAGCAAGCAACCTTCCGAAGAATTTCTGGGCTGAAGCTGTGAATACGGCATGCTACATAATCAATAGAGTCATGCTAAGACCTATTGTCTTGAAGACCCCTTATGAGCTACTAAAGGAGAGAAAACCCAATATCTCATACTTTAGAATCTTTGGCTGTAAATGCTTTGTACATAAAATGGTAAAGACAATTTAAGAAAGTTTGATGCTAGAAGCGATGAGGCTGTTTTTATTGGATATGCTTTAAGTAGTAAGGCATATAGAGTTTACAAAAAACGAACAATGTGTGTTGAGGAAAGTGTCCATGTAATTTTCGATGAAACTAACTCTTTGCAGGAACCAGTCATGAAAATGACTTTGAAATAGGACTGAGTCGTATTGAGGAGTCAGTAAACATTGATGAGGAACTAACACCTGCAGGAACCGACAAAAAGCATATTTCTGAAGAAGAGATATGTTCCTGATCCTGTTATACAGGAGGCAGGCACCAGAAATTCATCAGTAGACGAGACAAATGAAGCTCCTCAATCTGGAGGAGCAGAGACAAGAAATTTGAACCAAGACCTTGGAAACACTTAAAATCCCATCCATTGGATTTAATAGTAAGTGATATTGAAAAGGGAACTCAAACGAGATCCCAACTGAAAAATTTATGTGCTTTCCATGCCTTTTTGTCTATGACAGAACCACGAGATCACAATCATGCCTACTGGAGTCTGACTGGATAAACGCCATGCAAGAGGAACTGAATGAGTTCAGAGGAACAAGGTCTGGCACCTTGAGACCAAGCCTAAAAACCAAAAGGTGATTGGACTAAAATGGGTCTTCAGGAACAAGCTAGACGAGCATGGAACATGCATAAGAAACCAAGCCAGACTCATAGCCAAAGGGTAATAATCAACAAGAAGGTATTGACTTTGATGAAACCTTTGTCCTGTAGCTAGAATAGAAGCAATAAGAATTTTGATTGCCTTTGCATCATTCATGGGTTTTAGGTTGTACCAAATGGACGTCAAATGTGCATTTTTAAATGGATATTTGGTTGAAGACGTCTATGTGGAACAACCTCCTGGTTTTGAAAACCCGGATCTTCCTAATCATGTCTATAAGCTAGATAAAGCTCTTTATGGGCTTAAGCAAGCTCCTAGATCATGGTATGAAAGACTTTCAAAATTCTTACTTTCTAATGACTTTATGCGAGGCAAAGTTGATAGGACCCTGTTCCTTCGATCAAAAGGAACATACATCCTAGTGGTTCAAATTTATGTGGATGATATAATTTTCTGTGCAACTAACGAATCTCTTTGTAAAGAATTTGCTGAGTTAATGCGTAAAGAATTTGAAATGAGTATGATGGGAGAGTTAAACTTCTCTTGGTTTGCAAATTAAGCAAACTGAAAGAGGAGCTATGATCCATCAACAAAAATACGTAAAAGAGTTATTGAAAAAATATGGAATGGATCAAGCAAAAAAACACCATACTCCTATAGGAACAGTACAAGGTTAGATGAGGATCAAAGTGGTAAGTCCGTAGATCAGAAACTCTATAGAGGTATGATTGGCTCCTTACTTTATCTAACTGCTAGTAGGCCTGATATATCCTTTAGTGTTGGTTTATGTGCAAGATTCCAATCAAATCCTAAGGAATCCCATTTGACAGCTGTTAAAAGGATTCTTAGATATTTGAAAGGAAGTGATGACTTTGTTTGTTCTATCCTCGAAGTGACATCTTTGATCTAGTAAGCTATTCCGATGCTGACTATGCTGGAGACTTGGTGAATCGCAAAAGTACATCGGGTATTATCCAGTTCCTAGGATCAAGCTTTGTTTCTTGGAGCTCAAAGAAACAAAACACCGTTGCTCTTTCCACAGCAGAAGCTGAATACGTGGCAGTTGCTGCATGCTGTTCTCAGGTATTGTGGATCAAGCAACAGGTACGTGACTTTGGCATTAAATTCAAGTGTGTTCCTATATTCTGTGATAACACTAGTGCAATTTGCATTTCTAAGGATCTAGTTCATCACTCTAGAGTCAAGCATATTCACATCAGACATCATTTCCTAAAAGACAATGTAGAGAAGGGTTTAGTCAAAGTTGATTTTTGTCCTACTGAAAATCAAATAGCTGACATATTGACAAAACCTCTATCTAGGGACAGGTTTGAAAAGATACGCTTAGAACTAAGAATGATAAAAATTGTTTGAATGTACACATAATGTTGTTTCCCCCCAAATTGTTTCTTACTAAGTATGTCCTGCAATCTTCATGAATTAATTTTCATACACCTAGGGTGAAGTATAAGGACTCACATATGTCTCTGAATATTACCCTTAGTGTCCTTGCACATATTTGGTACGTATGCAGTTTGTATATTATGGACACATTTTTATCATATGCAAGAGTAAATTTTTCTTCTTTCCATTTCTCTAATTTACCTCCAAACTTCCTTGTTTCTTTTTCTTTTCACACCTTTCCGTCCAAAAATTACGCGTTCAATTAATCTAAGGTTAAATGAAGAAACCCCATTAATTGCCTTCAACAACCCATAAACCGTTTCATTAAACCTACCTCTCCATTTCTTTTTCACACGAAATCATGATTACTTTATAAACCCAACACATCAAATCACTGACCCCTCATAATTTCTCTCTCACATCAACTTACAAGTCTCTCTCTCTCTCTCCTCATTCTCATCTTCAACCTCACACCAAAAACTCTGTCACCATGTCTTCCAAAACTCAAAATTCTGGTGATCATGAAAACTTCCCGAAAGAAAAAACACCATCTCACGATGAATTAAGTGCTCAAGAATCATCCAAGAATGACGTAGATTCTACTGGGTCAAAATCGGCATCTTCTGCACCTATTTCTCTCTCCCCGAAAAAGGAAGAAGGTGATAATGAGGTAGAAAGCGATCAAGAACAAGAAATCACTATACCTACAAAAAGAGGTAAGAAAACTAAATCTTCACAATTTCTGGTGGGTTTTTGTGTAGACATTGCATGGTGCAAAAAGTCTAAGTGGAATGAGTTACTGAAAATTTTAAAATTTTAGAAGTGGTTAAAAATTATTAGCATAGATGAGGGACTTTATGAAAAAGAGATGAAAGCTTTTTGTTTGGGTTTACTATAACAGAGGATGTGTGTGTGTCAATTGGTAATGGGTCTGTCGTTACAATTACTGAGAAGAAACTGGGGGAATGGTTTGATGTTCCGCATGAGGGTTACAAGGACTGCATTAAGGGTAGGGCTAAGTTGAACATCAATGGGGTCACCAATGCTCAAATTCTTGCTTTCTTTAACGGTAATTCTAATGCTTTATCTTTAGATCAAAAAGAATTGTCTCCTTTTCATAAGCTGCTATTTCAGTTGGTTTGGCGTTTCATTTTGCCCCGCTCCTCCAAAAGAACTCAAGCAAGTTTAATGGATCTTTCCATTATGTATTGCCTTGCTGAAAACATACGAATTAACCTTCCCTCACTCATAATTTCACATCTCTCTCACTACATTACCCATAACACCAAAGTGGGTTATGGAAATCTTCTTTCCTCCGTCTTCAAACAATGCAAAGTTAAACTACCTCCTAGTCCCTCCTTTTCTCTTGAGCCAGAAAATTATCTTACCAAAGAAACTTTGACTAGGCTGAGCTTGAGGTTGGTGAATGGAAGATAGATTTTGGGAGAGAAGAAACTCCGGTTAAGGTTGAAGTGGGGAGTAAGAGAAAGTTGGATGAAGCAGGGGTTGCCAGTGGGTTTGTCAGAAAAAGCCAAAGGTTGGCTGGGTCCAAGTTCCAGAAGGAGCAGGATCAAGGTGACATAGTCTTCATTCACCTCGATTCTGACCCTGTTCCTTCTACTGATGTGGATTTTCCATTACTCTCTATAACTGAGCTTAATAAGCTGCTCCAGGAAATTCAGGACTCCTTGACCCTTCTGCACACCAATATCAATACCATTGAAGCTATTGTCCATGTACTGGACTCTCAGCAGCAGGATCAAATGCTTGCCCTCAAGACTGCTGATACTGGGATCAGGAACAAGGTGGATGGTGTGCTCTCCAAGATAGATTTTGTGGTCTCCTCTCTCTTCAAAAGAACCAAATCCTAACTGCTCTTAACTTTGGACAACTTGAACAATTTTTTTTTGGCTGTAATTACTAAACAATCTTTTGGATTTCACTTCCTGTGTCCTTCTGAGACACATGAAGTACTTTTTAATTTCTCTTTACTTTATTCTCTATCTTTTACCTTACTCTGCATATTGACTGATTATTGATGTCTATAATGTTGCTCTCTACATACCTATTCTGCTTGTGTGTTTGGATGGCTAATATTATAAGATGTCTGTTTGAGAAACTTGCTTGATGCCTAGACTGTTGACTCTCTAGTTCTGCAGGTACAATCCTTAGTTTTGATAATGACAAAGGGGGAAGAGATATAAGTGTGTTAATTTTTTTTTATCTTAGTTCCTATGAATATTTTTCTCATCCCTGTTCCTTATCTTGCCTGATCCTGTTCCCAGTCTCAGTAGAGTTTTTAACTAGGTTAGATTGTGGATATTTTATTTTGTGTAGTTTATTTTCTATGTAGTTTAGTGTCTTAATATTTGTAGATTTTTTTTCAAAAAATAAAAGCTAAATTTTTTTTATTATTGTCATAATAAAAAGGGGAATATTGTTATTTCACTATTTTGATAATGACATATAATTAACGTTTACATGATTTTTGTTTATTAATTAGGTTTTTAGTTTATTATGTTAGAAGTAATTTTTACATGTCTTAGATTTAATTTATGTTTTCGTTTATTTTATTTTGTTTGATTTATTTTTTCTAGTTTTAATTAGTTTAGCTATCTTTAGATTTCACAAATAACATGTTAAATAACTTATGAAGAATTGATTAAGTGTTTAATCAAAATTAAGTTGTTTATAACTTATTTGTGAAATCCGGTTAATATTATGGCTATAACAAAATTGAATATATCAAGGTTCCATGATATTGTGTTGAGTTAGTGTGCAGCATCTTTCGGTTGCCTACAATCTAGGAGCCGCAAAGCACTAACCTAAGTATGCGCTTCAAAGTAGAACGTTGAGGTAGTTCCTACATTTTGGGAACTATAACAACCACTCTATCTTTAAGGCATGTGAACGTGGATAAAGTGGCTACGATTAAGGAAGCCTACTGTTGCGCCACCGGAATCATCAACGGACATATTGAGGAGAAGTGGCTGAAGCTACGTGGGTTAATGGAGAAGATCTTGAGAAGATCGCGGAGAAGAATTCGAGAAGAAAAAGATCCCTAAAAATAGAGTTTTTGTAATGGTCTCAAAATATACTTTCAGAATTTTATGTAATATTCTTAGAGAAAGTACATTCAGTTTTTCTTCTTCTTAGAAATTGATGTACTATAGATTGGGTTGAGTGAATCTAAGTCTGTAATCATTTTGAGAGAAAAAGTGAAAGAGAAAGAGAAGAGAGAAAGAGAAAAGACTTTGAGTAAAGTCAAGAGAGAAGTCAACTGTTCAAGGGGAACAGGCTGACAGGGAACCAGTTCCTAGAGGAACAGAGTTGGTCCGAGTTTAGGTTATACAAAAGAGAGTCTTTTGACTTAAAAGTTATTAAAGAGAATTGAGTCAAAATCCCTCGTGGTCAAGGTTTATCTTCCTATTGGGCCTAGGAAGTTTTCCTTGTAAAAATGTCGTGTTCGTAGTTCTTTCTTAATTCATGCAATTATTTCTTTCTTACTTAATCATTCTTTTATTTTCGCAAAAAGTTTGAAAATCTCTCCAACTACAATTCCCCCCCCCCCTCTTGTAGTTGCTTAAGTGTTCGTCCAAGACTAACAAGTCTTCTCTAGAGGAAAGAGAAACAAAATAAATTCGTAGTTAATGAATTTGAGTTAAATAGATTGAATTTCAAAAATTTTAGTGAATAATTTAGTAATATTTGTGAAGAAAATGGTTGAATTTGAGTTTGAAACTTTAATGGAGTCTTTTTTAGAAAAGGACAAACTTTAGAACATATAACTTAATTTGTAGAACATAGGATTATCACATAAAAAAATATTCTCATCTAAAGCAAGTTATATATATATATATATATTATCTCCAAAGTTCCACGATCCCATTTAATTAATTGATTTAAGTTGTGACATCTGAGCATCATATTATTTGTGGGGATATCAATATCTTTTCTTTTAAAGTATAAACTAATTTACTTCCATCATGACTCGTTAGAGATGAGTGTAGTAGCATTATTAGAAATAATTTTGGGATTTTTTTGCTCTAACATGGCAATTATGAACTTTGGATCATACTTTCCCTTGTCTGCATCCGTTTTATAAATAAGATATAAGAGTTGTCATGCATTTGTTTTTTTTTATATATAAATATTCTAAGGAAACTCTTCTTCTTTTCTCAAATTTGTTTCTCTCTCTACTTGAGAGTTTCTCCCCAAATCTTTTCCATCTTTACTATTCCCATCCAAACTGACACAGATTCCATTGCACGCGTCATTTTTCTCTTCTTCAGTCAGAAGAACTGTTCAATTACACCTATCCCATTTGCTTCCTTTTACTAGTAATAGTGAAAATTCTTAGGTTTGCAGTAGGGTTTCTTAGGTTTTTCTAGGTTTGCATTTCATGCAAAGGTGCACCAATGAATGTTAACCTTTTTTTCATATTTCTCAAATTTCTCTCTCTTGGTATCTTAGTTTTTTTTTTAAAACAAAAGGCATAGATAGATTAGATAGTTATTTTATAATAAATGTTCCATACAAAGCCAAAAGTGGAATTAGCCCTACTGCATTTATACAAAAGTAAACGTAGAACACGTTCTACAGTTTTAACATTTGCATTCAGTTTATCTAACAACCTATACCAAAGCATATTAAACGTGCGATTCTCCTTGAATCTGTGCTCCAATGAGATCTTTCTCCAGCTCCTCCTTAACATAATCTGGAGTTAATACATGGATTCTTGAGCATTCATTCATATCCATCCCTAGTTTCGCTAACTTATGAGCTACCAGATTTGCTTCTCGTTTCACATGTAGAAACTGTGCTTCAAAATATGTGTCGATAGCAACTTTTATCTGCTGAATTATCATCCCAAGTTCACGCATTTCATTATCCTCCACCTCCTTCAGCAATTGATGAATAATTAAAGCATCCATTTCAACTTGAATTTTGTTCAGCCCAAAATCCTTTGCAAGTTCAATACCTTTATTTTCTCACCACTAATAGCTCCGCATGCGTTGAATCTTTAGCTTGGGTCTTGAAGGAATAACCTAAGAACCAACTGCCATCATCCTTCCTGATTACACCTCCTCCACTAGCTTCATTGGTTGATTTCGAACACCCATATGAATTGATCTTGTAAAATCCAGCCTCAGGTAGCCTCCATTTAACATTTCTTTCACCCGTACTTTGTTGTTTGCCCTTGTCCTGAAAAGTTTTAAAATTAGCCACCAAATCATCTGTTAATCTATTAAACACATAAGAGCCATGTCTCATTTCCTGCTGGAACACCGTGTCATTCCTATTTCGCTAGATATGCCAAATAGTTACCCCAAATACCATCACCCAATCCTGGTTACCTCTAGTATTAACTGACAATCACTATTCATAAACACCTTCATGTTAGGTTCTTTAATATTTGTGTTTGACTTTAAAACCATATTCCAGATTGCCCTAGAGTTGAAACAATCCCTAAAAACTGGGTTAAGTTATGAATTTAGTTTTGAAGATTGTACCAACAGGAAGGATTTGGTGGCAAAGATGCCACGGTAACATTGTGTATTTGTAAGGGAGGGCACTTTCCCAAAGTTTCTTTCAAATTATTAGTGAAAGGTTAAAGTAACACTTATGGGGAGGGATGATCCTATAAGCACTCTTAATATCATACTTTCCAGAGGTCCTTGGACTCCGGGCTAACTTGTCATTTTTTTGATATTAGAAGGAATAGGAATGGAAATAATGAGGTCTATCAAATTATCCGAGAGATAAGATTTGATGTCATCAACCCACCAAGTGCCATTTCTAATGATTTTACTAACCCTCCAGTGTTCCAACTTTATTGGAATCTGTTTCACCATACATTTTATCAGCTCTTCCTTTCCCACCCATTTGTGAAACCATAAAGAAGTGCCATTACCATTTCCTATCATATGAGTTAAGCCATGTTGAAGAACTTCTCGACCTTTTAGAATATCACTCCACAGAGGTGAATCGCCATTTTTGTGAGAGTAGTTCATGAATTAAACTTTGGTAAGATATTTAGAATTCCTAATTTTTATCCATAATTTGTTATCATCTTTGATTAAGTGCCAAGCTAACTTGGCCATGAAGATAATGTTCTAATTCCTTAAATTTTGAAAACCTAGTCCTCCCATGTGAATTAATTCACTCACCTTATCCCATCCCTTTCTTGGTAAATAATGGCATTCATCTGTAGCATTCTAAAGGACTTTTTTACAGCTCTTCTCCATGTCATCAATAATTGAGATGGGCATAACGACAGATTGCATGGCATAGAGGGGGTAAGTGTTAAGGATAGATTTTATTAGTGTTGTTCTTCTAGCTATGTTAATTAACTTAGCTTGCCACCCCCTAATTTTATCTTTGGTTTTGTTTAACATGGAGGCATAATCTTCTTTCTTTAATTTACTAGGCAAGATACTATCCTCCAAATATTTCCCAAAAGAAGTAACGTTAGACATTTCCATTTCCTTGCTAATTAGATGTCTATAAGAGGGACTCAGTTTTGGAGAAAACACAATCCTAGATTTTTGAACATTAACAAAAATAACTGATTGATGACCAAAGTTTTGTAACACTTCCATTATAACTCTAGAGTTTACCATAGTTGCCCTTCCAAACAAAAAAAACCATCATCAGCATAGAGAATGTGTGAAAGTTCTACGTTGTTTGTGATTTTAAAGGGAATCCAACTCTTATCCACGACCCTTGTTTGGATTAAACGACATAACCTTTCCATACAAAGGACAAAGAATTATGTAGAAAGTGAATCCCGTTGCCTTATTCTCTCGAAGGGCAAAATTAGATAGTAAGTTCACCATTCCATAGGATGTAACCTCTTGGAGTGCAGATATAATTCATGATAAGTCTAATTAACTTATTAGGAAAACCAAACAACTCCAAGGTTTCTTTTATGAAACACCATTCAAGACTATCACAAGCCTTCGATAGATCAATCTTTAAGGCCATAATTTTCGCATTTCTTTAGCCTTTGTAAAACTATGAGCTACTTCTTTAATAACTAAAATGTTATCCAAAATATTCCTGTTGGAAAAAAAAAACTCGACTGAATAGGATTGATTATATCCTCCAAAAAAGGTTTGATTCTATTGGCTATAGTCTTTGTTAAAATTTTATGAATAGTGTTACAAAGACCTATGGGCCTTAAATCTTTTAGTTCAAGGATTATCAACCTTTGGAATAAAGTGATGAAGGAATCATTAATAGATTGTGGAATACTTGCTGACTCAAAACAAGAGATAACTAGATTAGTAATAGAACTCCCTACAACATCCCAGTGCCTTTGATAGAAAATTGGTTGAATGTCATCCGGTCCTGGGGTTTTGTTAGGGTGCATACCCCTTAGAGCTAGCCACACCTCTTCACCTGTACATGTTTTATTCAAACTCTCTATAGCTCCATCACTAAGACCTGCCTTGAACCCAACTGCCTTAATAGCAAGAGAGCTAACTTTGGTAGTGGTAATGAAGTTAACAAAATGATTAACAACCAAATCCTTAACCTCTTTATCCTACACTAACCACTCCCCCTGATTATTTTTAAGAGTAACTGGTTTAGCTCTGCTAGCTTTTATTTTTGAGAGAATGTGGAAATATTTAGTATTCCCATCCCCAAACTTGCGCCAATCACAACCAGCCCTTTGAGCCCCTTCTATTCTTTCCAAGTTGATGATGTTATTAAAATTCATTAACTAATCTTTCTCTAGAGATTCAAGAAACGGAGAATTTTTTTACACAAAGCAATTTGAATGCCATTAAGTATAGCTAAAATCCTTTTCTTTTTATTAAGGGTTGCAAAATATTGAGACTTAAGCCAATTTTTGATCTCCACAGTAAAAACATCTTTATTCCTCTCAAAATCCAAAGAGTTAACCCCCCACATTTTTTCAAAAAATTCAGGAAAAGAACAATGTGAAAGCCAAGACTCTTTGCAACGAAATGGAAATTGTTTTGAATGCGTTGTAGTTTGTACACAGTTAATCAAAATTGTGCAATGATCCGAGAAAGTTCTCGGTAAGTGTAATACCCGAGTGTTTGGAAAATGAGTTATCCATTATGAGTTTGCCAATGCTCTATCAAGCCTTTCTCTAATCAAGTGAATACCCTCTCGATAGTTGCTCCAAGTGTAATCAGCTCCTTTGTATTTTAGATCCATTAACCCAACATTATCCATCCAACTATCCATATTCCGTCCTTGCATGTGAGTTACTTTTTCCCTCCCGTTTTCTCTGATTGATCGATCACTTCATTGGGATCTCCTACCACCATCCATGAAGTATTCTGAGGAAGGGGATTATCCATTAACTCCTTCCAAAGCTTAATTTTTTCACCTCTTTTTGTTGGTGCATGGACCCTTGTAACGACCACTTTTGGAGAATTAGTGCAAATCTTGAAAAAAGAGTGAAAGTATCTTTCAGATGGTCCCACGAAGTTTATTATCTGTAGACTACTCCTCTAAATCAGCCAAATTCCTCCCTTCCTTCCAACTGGGGGAATAACCTTATATCCACAAATACCCATCTGTTTCATCACTTGATTTGCTCGATCTTCTCCAGCCTTTGTTTCAAGGAGAATCACAATTCCCGGATTATGAATCTATAGTAAAGTAACACATTCATTTCTTTATATTTAGGTGTTTTATTAAGATCCCAGTGTTCACCGTCAACTCCCCATCGATTCACCTGCTACATGTCTAGCTACCAATCCCTCCATTTCTCCATTCTTCCCATCGCCTATATGTCTTGCTCCAACAATGGAGTTGCCATAGCAATTACCTCCGATGCTATGTTCCTCCCTCCGATATATCTGGCATCCATTTGAATTCCCAGTTGGAGACCCTGAAAATTGAAGATTGGTAGCAGATTTTGAGACAAGGCAACGTCTAGACTTTCGGTTTTAGATAGGATGCGAAATGATGGTAAGTTTCTTAGAGCATCGCTAGAACGCTTGGAAGAGCTTCTAAGGGTACTAATTCTTCCTTGGCGAGCTCCTGTTGATGTTATGTGAGTAATCTATTGAGGATTTCATCAGGGCAATCTTTGTTTTTGGGGTTGGTCTCGTTTTTAGAAGTGACCAAAGATGAGGGGTGGGAAATGATCAAAATAGGTGTAGAGCGTGAGGGGTCGGAATTTTGGTGATGTAATGCCATTCTGCAAACCGGGGTGGTAGCATTTTGGTCATGTTTGAGTATTGAGGAGCTAATTGTATCTTCCTGCATCGAGGAGGAAATGACGAGCTCCAGTGAGGATAAAGAGGAGGTTTTTGGGCTATTGGCTTGATCACTATTGTGGGTGATTGCCTCTCTTTGTTACGAGGATCTAACTTGGGCATCTGAGATGTCTGGGGAGGGGCTTGAGGTGTTTGCATGTTGGGTTTCGGATCCAAACTCACTTCTGGGATGAGCATTCATTTCTTTTTCTTACTTCCTTTTGTGTTTCCTCCATTCTGTTTTGAATTATTTTGTTGCTTAGAACTCTCTCTTTCTCTGCATGTAATCTCTCCAACTTCCTCTTCGTTCCTCCCTTTATATTCTCCTCTCTTAGTTTGTAATGAGTTGGGACGAATGCCAACCGTTTTTTCAGTAACTCTGATTTCTCTTTTTATATTTTCGCTCCTTTCTTCCCCAATCACTTCTTTTTCTTTTTCTCTCTCCTCTAGTGAGGCAGTTAACTAGTTGTTTTCCATTTGTTTTTCTTTCTCCTTACTTGCCAATAACTTCCAATAAGTGCCTCGATTTTCCTTCTCAGTATTTCTTCCACCATTGACGTTCTTTCTGCTGCTCAAGCTCTCCTTCCTAACCCAATTAAGTATACTTCTCTTACTTACTTCCTCATCATTGCTTTTCTCCAGATCATTTTTAATATTGTTTTGCCTTGAAAACTTCTCCTTCCTTTACTAACCAATAACCACAGACCATATCCATCTTCACCTAATTTTTTCGATATTTCGAAATACTTGCACTCCCCTGATTGGGAGCTAGAAATCTCTTTTCTGTTCGGATCTTTTAGTTCCCCTGGTGAGATGGTAGCCCCACTGCCTGCTTCTTCCTCTAACAAGCCAGTCTGACTCTGTTATGTCCCACCTTCTTCTATTTGCATGTTAGTTGCTTTGGGTTTATTCATGTGACACTTGTCTTTCAAATGCCCTATTTTCCCACAAGTGAAACATAATACCTCGATATTCTCATACTCCACGCGCTGCCATGCTGCACCAACTTTAAATTTTGTAACTAAGGGATTTACCAAAGATAATTCAATACATATTCTAGAGAGATAAAGTTTAGCTACTTTATCAGTTTTATAGTCAACTTATCGGTTTACCCACCTTCTTAGCTATCGCAAACAAGGCTTCTTTTTCGTAGTGCTATATCGGCAATTCCGGCAATCTGATCCATACAGAAATATTAGAAAATGCATTGGTGGAAAAAGGCGCAAAAGTTTTGGCTTTCATCTTATGAGTATCAAGTAATGGTTTAAGAAAAACCATGGACCACCAAAAAGCGCTTTTTCGAAGTCATCCAGTAATGAGAATTTGAAGAAGTAGACATTGTGGCCTACATCTATTACTTCCAGCCCTCCCTTTGGGTTCCATATTATGCGAACTCTTTGGGCCATAAATTCAGGTCTCAGTGCAATTCCAAGACATTTGCCCATTATTGTCATCTACCATAATTCCCTTAGCCTCTTAAGCTACTCTTTAGAGAAACATACCACCATATCATCAGAGGGTTCTAGTTCCTCCAACTCATCCTCCCATTCCATGGAGGTTAACATTATTTTCGTGGCTTCTGAGAACCACTGGGAAGACCCAACAACTATTTCACGAAAGGAGGGTTTCACAGTTTTATAGTTTTCATTCACTCCAGCTGGCTCCTTTCCATGAAAGGAGTTTTGATCTTTTTATGTTTCCGGACACTTCTTTTGATGGGTGATTCACATTCTACCTTATGTTCTTTTCCATCCCTTGTTGTTCAACACTTACCTCTTTTGTGATACCCTCTTGCATTGATGGTTCTAGATCCAGTTCATGTAACATATTGGCTATCTACACTATGCGATCGCTTGAGAAGTACATACTTGATTAGACCAAATACCTTGAAAGAGCATTCAACTCAAAAAAAAAACTCACAATCCTAAAATAAATTAATCCGTGGACTTTCCTTCTAAAAAATTCACTTTCAGGTTCCTACATGTGAAACATGCAAAAAGAAATCCTGGTGATGAAAATTCTAGAGAGATAAAGTTTAGCAAACTCCTATTCACGTTTCCTGGTATCTTAATTACATATAGATATTTATTGCGCTTTAAGAACTCACACTCTATCATCTTTTCATCTTCAAGTTTCTTCTACTTTTCTACTCATCCCAGTTAGTTACTCATAATGTCCCTTCCTTTTCCTCCATAATTGCCACAAATTAGTGAGTTCCGAAATTATCGTATGTGTGCATGATGTGTCTATTTTATATAGAGTTTTACCCCCGTCCCTCATAAATTATTGGTGTTAATTGCGCTCTTCAGAGCTCTTTTTAGTACTAATGTGTGTCTTGTAGTGTGTTTGTGTTTTCAGATTGATTATTGTAGGAATAAGCATATTTTGGTGCATTTCCTATTCCTTGATACAACTACAAGAGACAAGAAGTTGTGATGTTTCAAAATTTGAACATTGGCTAAAAATTTGGTAACCGCCCGACTGGGCGAAATCCGCCCGGGCTGGTCGGGCGAGTTTTATTTAGCCAAAAATCAGAAGCAAAGGAGCCAAAAGAATTTCACTTGCGGGCCCAACCGGGCTAAATCCGCCCGGGTTGGTCGGGTGAGGCGAAGTAAGTCAGGATTGTGCTGTTTGAAGGCGTCCGGTCAGGCGCAACGAAAGAAAATCTAAACTTGAGGACCGCCCGGTCGGGCAATATCCGCCCGGGCCGATCGGGCGAGACGATTTATAGGCTGTTTTGAGCGCGTGTTGCGCCAGTTTTATGAGACATATAACTACTTTTTTTTTAGAGTTCAAAACTATGCTTTTTATTATTAGAGAATAAACTACTACTTTTTAGAGAGTTATTAGAGACACTCCATTGATGAACATCGATTTCTGCAAGTTTGATTTCTTCAAGTAAAGACTAAGTTTTCTTAATCTCTTCTTTTCCTTCATTATTATTATGTCTTTCAATTTATTTATTATTTGCTTTGTTATTTCAATTAGGAATGAGTAGTCTTATAATCTAGGGTTAAGTTAAACCCTAACGATGATTAATACATGAATTCCGCCATTAATCCCAAGTTTATGTGATCAATTGTTCTTGTTTGATTGAATTGTTCTTATGTTCATTATCATACGAAGGATAGATGATTTTGAATCGATTCCTTATATCTTGTTTTCAATGGGAATTGAATCTCGATGGATTTGTTGATTCAATCAAGAGTATGAATATCTCTATGGGAATAAGTATAGGATTACTAGGAATTTAATTGTGATGCTATGTTTAATGTCTCTTTCTTGCATGATTCCATGGGAATAAGTTTGATTGCTTGTTTAGAGTAGCCATTGGTACTCGGAGAGAGATCTTTGGTATATAGGTGCATTACTCCTCTTGAATCCTTGATTATGTTTATTGGGATGGAAATTATTCATGTATTGGTCATGCTAGTGGGGATACTTAATTCTAGATGTTTTTATTAATTGATTATACCTTGTGTGGTCTTAGTAATTGTCATAGTTTAGCATTAGTATTAGTTCAACACCTTTTCCATCATTTTTTGTCACTTATTTAGTTATTTGAGTCAAGATACCTAGTGTTTGATACTGTTTGTCCCTGTGGATTCGCCCTGACTTGCCCTGCTACATAGTTAGGAGGTTAGTTAGGAAATTACTTTTGTTAGGTGCGCGACACGCCTATCAAATTTTGGCGCCGTTGCCGGGGACTAACGGTATTAGATTAGTTTATCTTTGATTTATTTAGCTAAACTGTTTTGTTCGATCATTGTCACTCTATTTCTGTTTTATCTCTTTTCTTTCAGTCTTTTTGTTGCATGCGCACTCGTAGCAAGGGTTCACAAGATCTAGGTACTCTTGATCGCGAGATCGAAGCTACAGCAAGGAGATTAGGAGGTCAAGAAAAACAACAACAAGAACAACAATGGGAGACGAAGCACCACCAAAGTCTCTACGGGAATATGCTATGCCCGATGAGACCACCACCACCATTACGACCACAAGCTGCCACACATTTCGAGCTCAAGCCACAATTCATCCAGTTTATCTCACAGGATCTATGCGGGAACACCCAAAGAGAGCCCTACTGATCATTTGGCTAATTTTTTAGAAAAATGCAATACTTTGAAATTAACTAAGTTTCTGATGATTTAATTCGGTATTGTGCTTTTCCTTTTTCTCTCAGGGACGAAGCAAAGGAATGGTTTAAGAAGAAGAAGTGAGGAAGATTGCCACATGGCCAGAACTGAAGAAGGCTTTTCTTTACAAGTTCTTCCCTCCTATGAGAACTTCCAAGTTCAGAAAGAGATATCTGGCTTTCAACAACATGAATTGGAGTCTCTTATAAGCATGGCAGAGATACAAGGCTTTGCAAAGGCAGTGTCCACACCAGGCATTCCTGAGTGGCTATCTGATTCAGACATTCTACAATGGTCTGAAGCATGAAGTTCGAAGTTCTATTGATGCCGCATCTGGCGGTACTTTCATGGCAAAAACTCCAGAAGCGCGAAGACATTGTTGGATGATATGGCTGCCAACAATTACTGAATGACTGGAGTGTTCTCGTGGAGCCCCTAAAAAGGGAGGTAAGTATGAGGTTGATGCTATTGCTACTTTAACTAACACTGTGCAAGTTTTGGCAGCTAAAGTTGATCAGTTGAGTAGCGGACCAGTAGCACCTTTTTGTGAGATTTGTGAAGTGCAAGGTCACTCTTTATGAGTGTCAATATAATACATGGGAGCGGGAACTGAGCAGTCAATGCCCTCCTAAACACAAACACAAGGCCACAAAACAACCCATACTCAAAACATATTAACCCAGGTTGGAAGCATCACCCAAATTTCTCCTACAAAAATAACCAACCTCAACCTCCACACACTAACTACTCCCAGCCACCCGCTTTTCAACAAATGCCACCATTCAACTCTTCATCATCATCCTCTCAACCCAACCTTGATACTATCATGGAGCATTTAGCTTCCTCTCAGGCAAAGCAAGTTGAATACCAAGCCAAGCAGAATGAATTTTCAACAACTCTCTCCAACAAATCACTGCTCATAATAAATTGATGGAGAATCAGATGACCCAAATTGCCCAACAAATAAGCCACCTCTCTAAACCTTCAGGCCAACTTCCTGGGCAAACTGAACCAAATCCTAAGGGGCATATCAATGCCATTTCATTGAGGAGCGGTAAAGAACTGCAAGAGCCTACAAGGAGGGTAACTGAGCAAAGAAACACTGCAAAAGAGGTTATAGAGTTGAGTGAGGAAGTTCAAGAGAAGATGGGTTTGGAAGATGAAGCTAAGAAGACTGAGAAGGAGGAACCCACTGTCATTCCTATTGAACCATACAAGCCACCTGTTCCGTTCCCTCAAAGATTGGCACAGGCAAAACTTGAAAAGAAATATGGGAAGTTCCTTGACATCTTGAAGAAGCTACACATCAACATCCTTTCTTGGACCATATCTGAGATGCCTTCCTACTAAGTTTTTGAAAGACATGCTCTCTAACAAACGAAAAATTGAAGAAATGTCACTGTTTCACTAACTGCTGAGTGTAGTGCTATTTTGCAGAATAAGCTTCCAGAAAAGCTAGGAGATCCGGGCAGCTATTCCATTCCTGTCAAGCTTGGAGATATTGCTATCAAGAATGCTTATGTGATCTTGGGGCTAGTGTTAGTCTCATGCCTTATTCTATCTGCAAGCAACTCAACATGGGCGAACTAAAACCCACACGCATCTCTCTACAACTAGCTGACAGGACAGATGAAGTTTCCACTTGGTATCTTGAAGATGTTCCTCTTCGAGTGGGTAAATTCTTTATTCCCTGTGATTTTGTCGTCATGGAGATGAAGGAGATGCACAAGTTCCCATCTTTCGGGAGACCCTTTTTGGCCACTGCTGGAGCCATTATTGACATGAAGAAGGGTAAGATCACTTTGAAGTAGGTGATGAGAGATGGAGTACACACTCACAAACTCCATGACTTCTCCTTCTATGGGAGAAACTGTTTATAGAGTGGATGCTCTTGATGAGGTGATAGAAGCCAAGGCCTTCAATTTGCAACTTGATGATTCATTACAAACGGTCTTGATGGGTAGTGCTGATGAGGAAGATTGGGAGACAAAGGAATACAAGAGACTTCTAGAGGAGACACGAACCATTGAATCTGAAAAGCCTCTCAAGAGTTGTGCTTCAGAGGAACTAAGGAGAGTACTACGCCTCCTAAGGTAGAACTTAAGCCTCTCCCCTCTACTTTGGAATATGTATTTATGGGTCCCAATGACACCTACCCTATTATTGTCAATGATGAGCTTGATGACATTCAAATTGAAAAATTGTGTTTTAAGGAAATATAAGAATGTCATTGGGTACACCATTGATGAATTAAGGGTATTAATCCCTCATTTTGCATGCACAAAATCATTCTTGAGGACGAACATGCTTCTTCTATAGAATCTCAACGAAGACTTAATCCAAATATGATGGAAGTAGTCAAGAAAGAGGTTCTTAAATTGCTTGATGCAGGTATAATCTACCCTATCTCAGATAGTAAGTGGGTTAGCCCTGTTCAAGTAGTCCCTAAGAAAAGAGGTATGACCGTTGTCAAAAATGATAAGGGTGAGCTAGTTCCCACTAGAATTGTGACAGGGTGGCGCATGTGTATTGATTATAGAAGAGTGAATAAGGCCACCCGAAAAGATCATTTTCCCCTCCCCTTCATTGATCAGATGTTAGAAAGATTGGCAAAACATTCCTTTTTCTGTTGGTTGGATAAATACTCTGGTTTTTTCCAAATTCCTATTCATCCAAGTGACCAGGAAAAGACTACTTTTACATGTCCTTATGGCACCTTTGCATATCGAAGGATGCCATTTGAATGTAATGCTCCTGCCACTTTTCAGCGTTGCATGATGGCAATTTCTCAGTTATTATTGAGAACTCTATGGAAGTGTTAATGGATGACTTCTCCGTCTATGGAACATCTTTTGATGTTTGCCTTGCTAATTTACAAAAGGTGCTCCATAGATGCCAAGAAGTTAATTTGATTCTCAACTGGGAAAAATGTCATTTCATGGTGCAACAAGGAGTCGTTCTGGGTCATATTGTTTCTCATCGGGGCATTGAAGTCGACAAAGCAAAGATAGAGGTCATTGAGCGTTTACCACCTCCTAACTCTGTCAAAGGAGTAAGGAGTTTTCTTGGTCATGCGGGATTCTACCGCCGCTTCATAAAAGATTTTTCAAAAATGGATCAACCTCTAACTGAGCTTTTAGGCAAAGATGTCCCCTTTGTGTTTATTGTTGCTTGTACTGAGGCTTTTCACAGGTTAAAAGCAGCTCTTATTTCTGCTCCTATAATTCAATCGCCTGACTGTAATCTCCCTTTCGAGATTATGTGTGATGCTAGTGACTATGCAGTGGGAGTAGTATGGGGTCAGAGGGAGGATGGTAAACTTCATGCCATCTATTATACAAGCAAGACTCTTACTCCGGCCCAGATGAACTATGCCACAACTGAGAAGGAACTGTTAGCAGTGGTATATACCATGGAGAAATTTCAAGCTTATCTAGTGGGGTCGAAGGTGATAATTCATATTGATCATGCGTCCCTTAAGTATTTGATGAGCAAGAAAGATGCTAAGCCCCGTTTGATTAGGTGGATCTTGTTGTTACAAGAGTTTGACTAGGAGATTCGAGACAAGAAAGGCGCTGAGAATGTTGTTGCAGATCACCTTTCTCGAATTGTAATGGATGCTGAAGGTGATGCGGCTCTACCAATTAATGATACTTTTCCTGATGAGTAGCTTCTAGCTTTAGCCACTGCAGAGATCCCATGGTATGCTGATATAGCCAACTATTTGGCTAGTGACACTATTCCTCATGGATATTCATCTCAACAAAAGAAGAAATTCTTTAAGGATGTGCAAAGGTACTTTCGGGATGATCCCTTCCTTTACAAGTCTTGTGCGGATGGGTTGATTAGAAGGTGTATTCCTGGAAATGAGGTATCCCCTGTTATATCTCACTGTCATGATTTACCTTGTGGAGGCCATGCTAATACTAATAAAACTGCAGCGAAAATTCTTCAATGTAGTTTTTATTGGCCTACTTTGTTCAAGGATATTCATCATTTTGTGCATTCCTGTGATCGCTGTCAAAGGACGGGCAACCTGTCCCGTCAGAATGAGATGCCTCTCAACACTATTCTTGAAGTGGAGATATTTGATGTATGCACTAGTGGAAAAAACAGCTTTTGCTACTTATCAAATGCTTTGGTTGAATAATCAACCCGAGCATTTGTGATAATTTTAGTAAAAAAAATTCACAAATGCTCATGTTGATTAATCAACCGGAGCATTTGATGTCAAATGCTACGGTTGACTAATCCACACGAGCATTTGTGAATAAATGCTATGGTTAGTCAACGAAGCACATGGATTATTGAGCGCGAGTTTTTTTTTTTTTGGGAGAAATTTCCCCCGGCTAATTTAATCAAATATTAGTCGACCCAACTGATCAGTTTCAGTCCCTACTCCCTCCCTCTCCTAAGTTGCCCACTCTCTCACTCACTCAGCCGTCCTCCGTCCGTCTTACCTTCGTCTCTCCCAAGTCCTTCCCTTTCTCGCCCACTCAGCCGTCCTCCGTCGTCCACCATTTCTGTTCGGTCGACATATTAGGGCTCAAGTCGACTTCTGTTTGGTCGACAAATTAGGGCTCTGTCGTCGACTTCTGTTTGGTTAATGCTTGTTGTCTTATGAAATATGTTGCTAATTAGCTAAAATCGATAGATGGTAAACTAATTGATGCTAAGTTTTGAAATCGCCTTTAGGTATTGGACAAACCCTGATAATGTCAATGATTTTGGACTTCTGATGCAAATGGAAGATTCACTTGAGAAGTCACTTGACCAAATCCATAGACAGAAGGTAATCCTCTTACTTTAAAAACTGATATTTTTTTTCTGTTTCTCGAAGTCAATGCTCATATCTTCTTGCGCTTAAAACATTCTTCAAAGTATATGAATGAACTGATAAAGGTACTGGTAAACGTAATGGTGAAGACAATTTAACTAGTAAATTGATTACATGACACATATGTACTCTGCAATCCTGCATACATCATATAATTCATTCAATAAGTGTGATATCAGCCTGTAAACCTGCTTAACTAAAGATTTGGTGAAGTTTCGGTGCAAAATCAGGAACTAGTAGTGTTGTCTATATTTTCACAAGTCTTCTCATAATATCAGTTGCCTTCTAACCTAACTAACATCTTTTGAAATTATTTGCAGGAGAAATATTCATCTTGCCAAGTTGAAGTTAAGGCAGCAGTGCATGAGAGACTATTGAAAGTGACGTAATTCCAGTACTTGAGGAAGTGCCGAAAGTAAGGATGTTTCCTTCTTGATGATATCTTCATGATTCAACTAGAAAGTCGGCTTTTGAAAATTCACTTGGTTCATAGTTTTATTGTATATTTTTGTTCCACTTGTAGAAAAAGGAGAGAGATGTGAAGTGACGCCAGAGACAGGAGGCTTTTCTTAATGGTTCTCACACCTATGCAGCTGCAATCACTCGTTCTTCTCGCACACGCAGACTTGCGAAATAGACATTTTGTATGCTGTGAACATGCTTCACTACTAGAACTGAAATGTTTATAAATTTTCTCACCCGTAGTTTGTAAGGTGCAAAAACATGAATAAGTGTAATGTTTTTATCAATGTAATAATTGCTGGTTTTAACTTGTTTTGCTGGTTCAAATCTTAGGAGCTTAATTTTTGATTAGCAGTGCAATGTTCAATTATAAATAGTTGGATTTTGATATGTGTTAAGTCTCATTATGGTGAAATTTGTATCTTTCCTTGCTAATAGAAGGAAGCATAATGGATGATTATTTTTTATGCTATTAGGGGGTTGATTTATGATTCAATATAGGATGTTTGCATTTTAGAAGTTAACTGCTTCTTTCTGACTTACACACAAAGTGATGAAGGAATTCAAGTGTTAATTGCTTAATTTATATAATTTGTTGCTGGAATATATATGTAAGATATAATGTATGACCGAAGGTGCCTCTGCTTTGGACATGTGCATTATTAATTTTTTTTAATAAAATTGTACAAATGCTCCGATTGTACGCTTAAACTGGAGCATATGTTTCCACAAATGCTCCGGTTTTCTCCTATCAACTGGAGCATTTGATCTATTCTAGGCATCTAAAATACATCAAATGCACCGGTTTTAAGCACAACCGTAGCATTTGATAAACTAAATGCTTCGGTTTTCAACCAGAGCATTTGTGAAATTCTCAAATGCTCGTATGACGTCTGCTACGCGTCAAATACGGAGCATTTGTGGGCTTTTTAACCGGAGCATTTGAGTATTTTTCTACTAGTGATGGGGTGTAGATTTCATGGGCCCGCTCCCTTCCTCTTATGGGAACAAGTATATTTTGGTTGATGTGGACTACGTCTCCAAATGGGTGAAGGCTCTTGCGTCTCCCACTAATGATGCTTGTGTGGTTAGTAGATTCTTCAAGAAAACTATTTTTCCTCGCTTTGGCATTCCACGGGTTTTAATTAGTGAAGGAGGTAAACATTTTCTGGAGAATAAATTTGAAGCTATGCTTAAGAAGTATGGTGTGCATCATAGAGTGGGACTTTCATATCATCCACAAACTAGTGGCCAAGTGGAGGTTTCTAACCGTGAGATCAAAATTATCCTAGAGAAGACGGTTGCGAGAACGCGAAAAGATTGGGCTGCTAAACTTGATGATGCATTATGGGCATATAGGACAGCTTTCAAAACCCCTATAGGTACCACCCCCTATCGTCTTGTTTATGGGAAAGCATGTCATATCCCTGTTGAGTTAGAACATCGTGCATTCTAGGCTATTAAGAGCCTCAATTTCTACTCTCAAATGGTGGGTGAGAAGAGACTCCTTCAACCTACTGAGCTTGATGAGCTTCGTCTTGATGCTTTTGAGAGTTCTAGATTGTACAAGGAGAAAACTAAAAGATGGCATGACAAAGGCGTTGTGCGCAGAGAGTTCAAGGAAGGATTTGGTTCTTCTTTTTAATTCTTGTTTGAAGCTATTTCTTGGTAAACTTCGTTCATGGTGGTCAGGTCCATTCAAAGTTTGTAAGATTTTTCCTTATGGTTCAGTGGAGCTTTGGAACCGCCAAGATGGCACTTTCAAGGTTAATGGCCACAAATTGAAGCATTACCGAGCTGGAGATCCTATTGCTGAGAGAGTTGACATCATACTCTATATCCCTTCCTCTTAGTTATAATTGAGGAGGTCGAGCTAATGACCTTAAAAACTAGCGCTTATTGGGAGGCAACCCAATTTCCTTATTTTTCATTTTTTTTTACTTCCTTTTTTATATTATTTAATTTTTTTTTTAGAAGTGTTTTTGGAGTGAAAATTTTCATATGTTGGAACACTACTGCAGGCGCATGGAAAAAGAGGCTAAACTGCGACCAAATCGAAGAAAAAACGATCACTGGGCACCGCCCGGGTCGGTCGGGCGAAAATCGCCCGGGCGGGCCCGCACGACAACATCAGCTAGGCAACAAACGAAAAAAATTCTAAGGACAAAATTTTCGCCCGGCCAGGTCGGGCGAAAACCGCCCGAACGGGTGCGCAAGCAACGAGCCGAATGGGAAAAATCACAAATGCGAAAAAAGACTAAGGAAAAAATTCATCCCGGGCGGTCGGGCGAAATCCGACCGGTCGGGCGCGACGCAGCAGATCCGATAAACCCTCGATTTGTTTCATTAATTCTTTCATTCTCTTTCCAACTCTCACACCCACTTCATCTTCTTCCTCTCACTCTCTCTCTCTCTCAAAACCCTAACCCCAATTCTCTCCTTCGTCACCATCTACACTCTTAAATTTCTCCATAATTCTTAATCCTTCCCTCATCCTCAATAATTTCCCCATCTTAATTCAAATTTTTTTCCCCCTCACTCCCTCTCCTCTTCCTTCTTCTTCTCCCTCCTCCTTCTTGGGTTTATTGAGTAAAGGTTTGATTTTTATGGCAATTCTTGTTAGATTAACCTTGAAAATTGCGTTCTTACACTCCATGGTGCCTTATGAGATGATTTTAGTAAAGTTTTTCTGAAATTCTCACTGTTATAGCTGAGTTTTTGCAGGATGACATTGACATAATGACATGATGACACGACGACTGTGACATAAAGACGCGACGGAGAGTTACAAAGGTAAAGTCAGTCGGAGTACGAGTAACGGATTGTCTGAAAATGGAAGGAGTTTAGCAAGGCATTAAATAAGCCGTGAGATCCGTCAGTGAAGAGTAAATTATACAAAGGTGGAAAAGAGATTGCAACGTTGGAGTATAATTAGGAAGATCTCCTATAATCAAGCTACCGTTACCATTGTAATAGATTTAGAATTTATTAATGTATTCGTTGTAAAAAAGCCAAAATAAGAAAAGGCATACAAAAGAGAAAAGCATATAGATAGGACTACGGAACACTTTTCGTACTAAGAGAAAAATAGCAACGTAATTTGTAACAATTGTCACTAACCTATAGCGACAGTCAATAATAGTGGATTGGTGGATCTACATCCACCCGCGGTTTTTACCCATCTTCATTGGGGTTTTCCACGTCATCATCTTTGTGTGTTCATCCCCTTTGACCCCCATTGCATTCATTCATTGCATTATCTTACATATAATCGATCTGGTTGAATCGTCCCAAACTTTAATTTCGTCGTAAGAGATAAATTTTAGCATAAATAATTTGGCGCCCACCGTGGGGCATAACCAGACCAACTACTGTTCAAAATCCATCAAATGGGAGAAACACTAAATCTCGATGAAATGCAGAGGCAATATGAACAAATGAGAACATAAATGCTCGAAATGAAGCAAGCTAATGAGCGGCTAGCTACCGACTTCACGACATCGCAAGAAAGGATTTAAAAATTGCAAGGGAGTTAGCATCGTCCAAAGCTTCGAAGGTCCGACGTCGCACTAATTTGAACGACATCCCCTATATGAGGGACTTCTCTGAGTCAGACGAGGATGAGCCTGAAAATGACGATGAGCCTGAGGGCGAAGAGCCCTTAAATAATGAAGGGAACGACCAGGGAGAAGGAGAAGCAAATCTTATGGCAAAGCGCATGATCCAGATCGAAAAGCAGAATAGGCGTTAATGAAGCTCATGTCCAGCTCCCCGGGGCTCCAACGGCAAGCATTGTGGAGCATTCTGACGGCTATGCAGAGTCACTGTTCGTAGAAAGGATCGCGAGGGTCGTGCTCCCCAAAAAGCTCAATCTGCCTACCCTCGCTGCTAATTATGACGGTTCGACTGATCCAGGCGAGCATGTCGCCCAGTACAAGCAGCGGATGTGGCAAGCGTCAATTCCCTGGCATTTGGTAGAAGCTCGTATACGCAAGTCTTTTGGAGCCGCGCTCACTGGTCCTGCCCTCAAATGGCTCGGATCCCTCAAGCTAGGAAGCATCGACAATTTTTCCACTCTGGTCAAGAAGTTCTACGAAAAGTTTGAAGGCAGTCGTAGCCTAGAAAAGAAGGACGAGTGACCTATGTGGCGTCGTCCAAGGGCCTAAAGAATCTGTTCGTGATTATTATAATCGCTTTCATAAAGAAATGATTAGCATTAAAGATCTTGATACTAAGACTGCTATTGAGTGTTTCAGGAAAGGATTTATTCTGCGATCAAAACTCTACGATCGTCTGACGAAGTATCCATGTCAAACGTGCGAGGAAGTCAAGTCACGAGCGTTAGCACAGACGAGGCTGGAAGAAGACGATGCCATCCTGAATACCATATCAACACGTCGTGCACCAGAAAATCCCAACGACCGGAAGGCTTTCGCCCCCAAAAAGAATAATTGGCGAAACCATCCCCACAGTCGCTCAAATCAGGTAAACAATCTTACTGACATTGTTGATAGTGCAGTTAACGACACAAGGACAGAATCACCAGTCTTCCCAGATATTGACTATTATGGATTCTCCGTCGACGTCGGAGGCGTCGTGAAGGCCTTGACCAAAATCGGAGAACCCGCCCGTTGGCCAAAGAAGAGTGATCGATCGGAGACGCAAAAAGATCAGACGAAGTGGTGTCAGTTCCATCATGATCATGGTCACAAGAAGGAGGAATGCATTGCATTGCATTGCGACGCGAGGTCGCGTTCATGCTCAATAAGGGGCACCTCAAAGATCTACTAAGAGACAAAGGCAAAGCATCCTTCGAAAGGAATCCTGCGCAGTCCGCCCCGCCAGCGTCGCCAACGCACGTGAAGGTAATTAACGTTATTTCTGGTGGATCTGATGTATGTCGACTAACTTACTCCGCAGCCAAAAGGCTAGCAATAGATGACACCCCCTCGTCCGCCATTTTTAAGCACTAGTAGAAAAAACCTCTTTTGCTACATTACAAATGCTTGTGTTGTTTTAACAACCCGAGCATTTGATAAGTTTTTGCAAAATTAAAAAGAAACATTCACAAACGCTCGGGTCTTTAAAAACAACCCGAGCATTTGACTAATTTAATACTTTTTTTTTTGGAAAGGAATTTAATATTTTTAAAAATAACCCGAACTATTCCCCTCTAATCTCTGTTCTCTCTCTTTTCCCTCTCCACTCACTCTCATTCTACTTCTCTTTCTCTCTCTTCCCCTCTTCACTCACTCTCGATCTGCTTCTCTTTGCATGTCCATGAAGAGCATTGCTGCATCCTGCCGCCGCTGATGAATAACCAAATTTTCAAGCCTTCTCTCACGAACAGCAGGAGGTAGAATCGTTCGTTGATGTCGCTAGATCTGAAGGTAACCCTAATTCTTGCTTTCTCTCTCCTTGTTCTCAGATATGAAGGTAACCCTAATTCTTGCTCTCTTTCTCCTTGTTCTTAGATCTGAAGGTAACATTGACTTTCTATTAGTGCATTTTTTTAGGTTTTGCCAATTGATTCTTCATTTATTTTGTTTAATTCGTGAATATCAGTTTGCATTACTTGACTTTCTCTACATATTTTAACAGTCAGCCGAATTGATCATTTATTCGTAAAGTATTTATATAATTAATTGATACTTTATAACTTGCCGAAACTAAACTTTTAGTTACCCTGATTTATCCAATTCAAAGTACTCATAGGAGTAGGCGTAGCTAAGTTTTGTGTTTTTGCCTTTAATTGTATATGCCTTAAATCAGATAAGCTTGCAAGATAGGGAAAGATTTAAAAGTAGAAAATTATGCAGAATTATATTCATGTACCGTGCCGAGATAAGATTAGCCAACGAAAACAATCATGAAAGATAAAACTTTAATGGTGCAAGTGATTATGCTAATTTAAGAGTGATACATGGAATAAAATGGCGACTATAATTCCAGCGTGACTAAAAACTGATCATTAAAACAGGAAGGAAACAATTAGGCATCTTACTAGCAATTCCAAAGCAAATGGCACCACAATACACAAGTAATCCGTCATAATTAAAAAAGTGATCATTGATGGAAAAGCGAAACAATTTCACCTCACCAAAAATGACAGATAATTCACGGTGACTAAAGATGATCATTAGTTCAAAAGGGGGACAAGTAATCCGTCATAACAAATACTTTGCGTATGTTTTAGGTTTCGTGACTTGATTCTTATAAACTTGTATGATTTTTGGTCGTGAAGTTATCAATCTAATTTATGAAGTATTAGGGATTTTGATGTTTGATTTCGAAGATGTTTGATTTTTCGATGGTTTACTGGAGTTTGTGGGACTTTGACTGAATTTTGATTTTGATGATGATATCACTTTGAGCAAATATCAGTTTGCCATGCTTGACTTTCTCTACATATTTTAACTTTTTATATAGACACAAACAAGATGATTTGATGGCTCTCGTCTTATAAATCTTATTTCATCGAGACCTAAAGTTGGAGAACACTTTACTGGATGGAAGTCCTGCTCCTCGATTAAGATATGTGACTTCGGCTACTCAAAGGTACCACATATGATTCTACAACATTGGCTTTCTTTATATTGTCACATATGAGTTTGTGGAGATTTGTGTTGATACAATTGTATTCATGTTATGCTTCTTATGATTTATATAGATGCTTCACTCATGTTATGGAAGATTTAGATCACTTGTTTCTCATGTCTTAGTTTAAGGTATCCGTCATAGTTAATAATGATCACTTGTTTCTTGATGGACTATGACAGCTGCTGCTCCAGCAGTTCATATGACAGGAGTACCCCCTTCCGATATGAAGAAGAAGAGAGGAAGGCCCTAGGAAGTATGGCCTTGGTGGTGCTGTGGCGGCTGCATTATCGCCAATGCCGATTTCGGCTTCAATTCCTCTGATTAGAGACTTTTCAGGCTGGAAACAATATAGAGCAAGGCCTTTTTAGATAATAAAGAAGCCATATTAAGTGGAGTTTGAGAGTTTAGGTAATAGTTTTTACATCTCTTTTAAATAATTACTTTTTATTCTATTTTCCTGCAATTTTTTTTTGGTTGATGTGTTAGATGATCGATGTTGACAATTCTATGGATACTATTAGGTCATCACCATCATCTTTGCTGACCGCAGAGATGTGACTTTTAGCTCAAAGAGGCATATTCATGAAACTGTGGTAAGAATTTCGTCATTCACTATTACTTAATGAATCTTGCAAGCCATATGGCAGATTTAGTTTGGGAACTATTTGGTTTATTGTATCGGCGATGGACTCAAGTTGTGCTCTCAGGTCTTGAATTATGCTTACTTATTCATGGATTTATATGAAAAGCTTATAGTTGATAGTCTATATCTAAAAGCAACCTAAGGTGATGTTTTATATGTGGCTTGTGTTCTCCACTACACCTCTCATGTTTATGGAAACTAAGGTATTCTGCAATTCTTTCTTGATTAGTGGTAATTCTTTTGTTCCATGTCCTTTATGCTACATGAGTGAAAGTAGGTTTGCTTTCTAAGTTGAAATCCTGCCATGTAGCTATTATGTTGGTTGAGTTACAGTCCTTGATGTTTGAATGACAGTTAGATTTCTTGGTGTTTGATTGCTTGTTAAGAAAGTTGGAAAATGGTTAAAGTATACAAGGAAAGTCGAGGCTATCAGGTTAGGTACAAGCCGTCCACACCTAAGTCTAGTTTCTTTCACCGTACCCAGAAATTAAACTGAAATAAAAGGATATTTGGAAATAATACTGCGTGAAATTAGATAACATAATCATATCTATTGCCTATCCTTTTCATCGTCCCAAATTTTCAATGTGTCTTAACAATCAATTTTTGGAACTTGGGTATATATGAGCTGGTGCTAACAATAATATGCTTTTATCTCATTCTGTAGTACAATTTAGTTAACTTGAATGCAATAAGTTAAGCTTGGTGATAGAAACACAACATGTTAATTCCCAGCATCATGACTTAAAAGAAGGAAAAGGTAATTCCTTGTCTGGCAATTTATTTTATTTGATAACCTTGTCTCCACATGTCAATTTGATTTGCATTTTCAACCAAGTCCTTCCCAGATATCCGTCTGCATGTGTGTGTGCTCAGAGAATCACAAGAAACAACTTCACAGTCTGCATTATTGCTTTTGTGGCTTGCTAGTTTAAGTGTGACATAGGTTTATTTGTTTTTCTACCTGTTTTACTTCTAGTTGCTTGAAAATTGGCTCCCCAGTTTTAACTTTTGAGTAGTTTTATTCTGAAAGGGATGTGTCTTCATTTAGAAAAAGAGTTAGGCTTTAACGTAATGACGAATATGACTATTAAAGCCTGCAAATACTAGGGCGGCAATGTTATGGCAGCTATGTCTAATACCTACTGGGTAGCTACTATCTCCTCTAACTAACTAGCTGCCTTCCCTCTTGAGCTAACAAAAAAACTAGGGTATATTATGTATACAATATCTTTTCAGGATTCAGCTTAAGCACATGATTGGTGATATTGCTCCTAGTTTGCTATTGGTGATTTTTTTTCCCCTTTATAGGTGCGATGATGTTGCTACTGCTTGATATTAACATGGATTTGAAGATAAGTCATATTATTGAGTTAAAGATGCAAACTCTCTGGAATTTCATGCAAAGCCACTAGCAAACATGGTCGATAGAGCATATGGTGGTGGCACTATGGAAAGTGATCCTCAAACAAGGCTGGCCTTACTTGACAAAATAATTCCACGTGGTTTTTTTTCGGTTATGCTGTTAATACGATGTGAACCGTACCATCTCCAAACTAGGACATGTGCGGATCATGGCATTTGTGAAACCCTTTCTCATCGACTCCTTGGAGAATTTTAAATGTATGATATGAAAGAACATGTGAAACATACTCTATGGATGCATAACAAGAGATGGTGCAATATCTCTGGATGTACTAAACTTGAGAAAAAAGGAATTTTTTCTCTAGGATCACCTGAGTATGACACACTTTTCATTTCAGAATAGACTAGTGTTGTATAAATTGAGGTGACTTTAATTCATTTTCCTTCTTTTTCTAGGAAAGTGAGCGGGGTGCATTTTCCTACCATCGCTCAAGATTGTGAATTGGTTGTCTCTTCAAGGGAGGTCATAATGAGATTAAGAAAAAGAAATTGGAGTTATGCTTAATGGAGAAAGCAATTGTGTGTGCAAATGAAAAAAGCTTATTTCTGAGAACAGACAATACTGTTATCACACAATCATCCAAGGGAAGTCCTATGGCTCTTGTGATCTTTTTGACGCAACAAATAGAGTAAAAGATGGGAGAAATGATTAGTTGATGTAAACATCAACGCCACTCAAAGAACAAAGCATAGATTACAGTAGAAATTATATTTTTCAAACGTTTTTTCTATGGGACTGGTGCCTGGTAAGTAGTTTTTTTTTCGTTAGACCTGGTAAGTAGTTAAATACTCTCTTTTCACTTCTTTATTTCACGGTCGAAAAGTTCAATATGGATATATTAGTTTACCTTAGTGTTAATTGTTATTTATTTGTACTTATCTTGTATTTATGAACAAAATTATTACAAATGAAACTTTTATCTACATGTAAATGATTGTCCATGAATTTAGGATAAAAGAAGCCAAATTTTATTTTATTTTTTTTAATTTTTAGGGGCTTAAATGCTCCGGTTTTATCTTAAAAACCGGAGCATTTGTAACATAAATGCTCCGGTTTTTAAGATAAAACCAGAGCATTTGTGTTACAAATGCTCCGGTTGCAACCAGAGCATTTGTAAACGTCTCAAATGCTCGGGCGACGTCTGCTACGTGTCAAATACGGAGCATTGGTGGCCTAAAAAACTGGAGCATTTGAGGTTTTTTCTACTAGTGAAGTCTTGCAGGTCAGCAGAAGAACGCAAACTGGAAGCGACGGCAATCACCTTCGATGATGATGTCATTTGCGACGTGGAGCATCACGATGGATTAGTCATATCCTTGACTGTCAGTAATCGCTTGTTGAAGCGAGTATTGGTTGATGGGGGGGGCAGCTCAGCTAATATCATATTCAAAAGTGCCCTAGAAGGTATGGGATTGTGTGATAAAGATATTACTAAAAAATCTACTGTCTTAGTTGGTGTCAGCGGAGAAGCTCAACACACTGTCGGAGAGATCACGTTGCCCACGTTAGCCAAAGGTGTCAACTTGCTGATAAGAGGTTTTTAGTGTGTCGTTAAGGCACTAAGAACCGCTTTCCAAACAATATTTATAAGTCCTAACAAGCAATTACTAAGAGAATAGTAAGGGCTAGTCAAGGGTCGATCCACAGGGAAAATGGGATTGATTAAAGTCTATCAAGTCTAGACTACCTAATTGAAAGGTATTTGGGGGTTTGAAAGATGTTTGGTAACAATTAAGACTAGCTAACAACTAGAACAAGCAAATATCAAGAGCTTAAATATTAAATAAAAGACACTAGAGTTAAGGTTACTAGTATGAATAAGAATGGATAATGATTGTTAATGCGATTGTGGAGCAACGAAGACGATTATGCAAGGTTTAGTTTTCCTCTAAAATACTCGAGTCCTCTCTCGAATGGTCCTCAAGAGTAATCACTTAACCAATCAACTAAATCCTCTCTCGAATGGTCTTTAGTTAATTGACTAAGAGATTCAATAAGTATGGAAAACCCCAAATAAAGGATCCCCTTAATTTCTACCCAATATCTTGGCCTAGAAATTAAGTTGATTCTTGGGGATGATAAAAGAGTTCAAAATTCGATAGGAACATTTGAAATCAAAATACCAAAGTATAAATGTGATCAATATCTATCCTAAGGTTTCAAAACACCAAGATAATTGCATAAACTTCTCTAAACATCGCAATCACATCAACAACACATTTAAAAACCTAATTCATACTTTCACCCTAACCCTAGATTATGAAACTACTCACTAATCATGGAGTTAAAACAATTAAACAATGAATCTATGACTAATCTAAGGCTAAACATGATTAAGTAATGATTAAATTAATGGAAATCGCAATTATGAAACTAAGAGGATGAAGATCTAGAATAACCAAAAGCAAGAACAAAGACGGAAAGAATGAAATAAAAACTAAAACTTTGAATTAAATTGAATAAAAAGTACCTTGAATGTATGGGAAATCACAAACTATGATGACTAATCTCAATTCTCAATGGAAACTAAAGTGTTTTCTCTCTAATACAAAACCCTAGAATGTTGTGTAAAAAGCTAGAATAAAGCGTCGGTCTTCGAAATAAAACAAAAACTCGTTTAATGAGGCCACGAGCTCCATTTTCCGGAAACGACTGGTGCGGGCGCATCAAAATCAGGTGCGGGCGCACCAAAATCAGGTGCGGGCGCACCTCACCCTTCTGCCTCAAACTGGACAGTTCAACTTAAAACGAGCATAACTTCTTCGTTTTATATCCAAATCAAGCTTATGACCAGTTGTTGGAAAGATATCGAAACGACCTTTCACCTCCAACTGGAATCACCTTCATTCGATTTGTGGTTTGAAAGTTATGTCCATTTTAAGTTGTCCGTTCAAGATTTCATTGTGCAATGTGCTCCTTTGTGCGAGCGGACATGGGGAATGGTGCAAGCGCACCATTTATCAATGTGTGCTTTGTTTTCATTGCTACCTTTTTTAACTTTCCAAATCGTAGCCATCTTAGTAGTTTCACCTATATCAAGAACATGGCAAAACAAGGTGAAAGCAATTGTACTAGAAATTCGGTCAAAAATGACTAAAAATCTAGCAAAATATCACTATGATCAAGTATGATCAAGTGAATGAAATAGAGGGGAAAGGGAGAATAAATAGGGAAGAAAGAGGAGAAAGAGGATCAAAATGAGCTAAAAGGAGTCCATAAAGTACGTTTGAAACACACTTATCACTTGCCAACCAGATTCAACGTCGTGGATTGCCCGTCAGCATACAACATCATCCTTGGCACCTTATGTAATGAAGGCTGTCCCGTGGCCTTATCATCAGACGCTGAAATTCCCAACCAAATTGGGGGTTCAAGAAATAAAGGGCGAGCAGAAATCCGCAAGAGAATGCTACAGTTCGTCGCTCAAGTCGCCAAAGGCAGACATCTAGCAATTAAAGGATGGATCAACGCCCGACGCGCCTAGTGAGCAGGACGTGGATGAAGTGATGCTCGATCCATCCATCCCCGATCGTGTCATTCGAATCCGAGAGACGCTGTCGCAAGAGATACGAGGTCAGTTAATCGATTTTCTAAAGGCTAACCAAGATTGTTTTGCTTGGTCGCATGAGGATATGACAAGAATCAGTCCCGACGTCATAGCACATAAACTAAACGTGGATCCCGAGCACAAGCCAGTAAAGCAAAAAAGACGCAAATTCGCGTCTGAAAGGAATCAAATCATCAATGACGAGGTTCAAAAGCTGATCGACAAAGGGAAAATTCGCGAGGTAAAATACCCAGACTGGCTAGCCAATGTCGTGGTCCTGAGCAAGAACAACGAAAAGTGGAGAGTCTGCAAAGACTTCACAGACTTGAACAAAGCGTGTCCCAAGGATCCGTTCCCGCTCCCTCACATAGATGTAATGGTCGACGCGACGGCAGACCACGAGCTCCTGACGTTCATGGACGCATACTCTGGATACAACCAAATACTGATGCACCCGGACGATCAGAAAAAAACCGCGTTCGTCACTGACAAAGGTATATATTGTTATAAGGTTATCCCTTTTGGTTTGAAAAATACAGGTGCCACTTATCAACGCTTGGTCAGCCAAATGTACAAAGACCAATTGGGCGACACCATGGAGGTGTATATAGATGACATGCTCGTCAAATCAAAACAAGCACGCGATCACGTTCAACACTTGTCGGAAGCTTTCGACGTTTTGCGAGGGTATGACATGAAATTAAATCCCACTAAATGTACATTAGTCTCTACAGGAAGAATCCTAGGGTATGTCGTGACACAGCGAGGGATCGAAGGTAGCCCGGATCAAATAAAAGCCTTTATCAATATCCAGTCTCCAAGGAACGTCAAACAAGTGCAGAAGTTAACCGGTCGCGTGGCCGCGTTGAATCCTTTCATATCCCGATCGTCCGAAAGATGTCATGTGTTCTATGACGTTCTAAGGAAGAATAAAGGTTTTGATTGGTCACAGCGGCATGAAGACGCGCTACAAGAACTCAAAAAGTACCTAGCATCACCGCCATTGTTGTCCAAACCCAGCGACGGGAAGACGCTGTAGCTTTACCTTACTGTGAGCAGTGTGTCCGTCAGTGCTGTTCTGACGCGAGAAGCGGAGAGCCAGCATCTCCCAAGCTATTATGTCAGTAAGTCTCTGCTAGATGCGGAGACCAGGTATTCTTCATTGGAGAAACTCATTTTAGCCATAGTTGTTGTTGTCAAAAAACTTAGGCATTATTTTGAGACGCATACTGTTATTGTCATGACTAACTGTCCGGTCAAGACTGTCTTGAGACACCCCGAGTTAACAGGTTGCATGAGTAAGTAGGCAATAGCACTCAGTGCGTACGACATCCAGTTCCGTCCCAGAGTAGGCATTAAATCGCAAGCTTTGGCAGATTTTGTGGCGGACTTTAGCCCAGAATTGGAAAAGCTCGCAAATGATGAAGTCGCATAGATTAACCAAGTAAATGATGAGTCTTGGCCTGGGTATTGTTTGTTGATGGTTCTTCTAATTTTCGTGGTGCAGGTCTAGGCATTGTGCTAAAACCGCCAAAACGGGGCAAGGTAGTACGAGCCATTTGCTGTGAATTTAGAGCGACGAACAACGAAGCCGAGTACGAAGCACTTATAGCAGGAATGACGTTAGCAGAAGACATGGAAGCAAAGACGTTAAAAGTCTTCAGCGACTCATTGCTGATAGTTAGCCAAGTCAAGGGCGAATTCGCGGCAAAAGATTCTAAAATGGCTATGTACTTAGAGATAGCTCAACGTAAGAGTAAAATATTTAAGTCATTTCACATTTTGCATATACCAAGAGATCAAAACACGCAGGCAGATGCATTGGTCAATCTTGGATCCTCCTTAAGGGACGTTTCATTCACTTCCGTCCCTATAGTCCATCTAGCAAACCCTGCAGTCGCTAGAGGCGATAGTGAAATCGTCGCGGCAGCGGCTGAGCGACTTCAAGACGACCAGGATATCGTGGGTAACATCAGCAATATAGCTGCAAGCGACCTTGGCACTGAGGTGGTAAGTGTCAGTTGGACAAAACCGTTTTATGACTATCTTCCTAACGATGTGCTTCCGGCAGACAAGGTAGAGGCGCGTAAAATTCGGTTTAAAGCATCACGGTAAGTGTTCATTCAAGGAGTACTATTCAAGAAATCTGCCACAGGGCCCTATCTGCGTTGTCTGGAAAAAGATCAGTGGGGGTAAGTCTTAGAAGACATGGATGAAGGGACATGTGGAAATCACTCAGGAGGACGTAACTTGTCCAATAGAGTGTTGCGCATGGGATACTATTGACCCACAATGAAGAAAGACGCGATAAGGTATGTTGCTAAGTGCGATAGCTGTCAACGACGCGCAGGTATGACGCATAAACCTTGCGAGATATTGCACCCTACTTTGACACCTTGGCCTTTCATGAAATAGGGTGGATATAGTTGGCAAATTACCTCCAGCCCCAAGCCAGAAGGTCTTTATCTTGGCACTAACTGATTACTTTTCTAAGTGGATAGAAGCAGGTTCTTTCCAATAGGTACGTGACAAGGAGGTGATTTCTTTTATATATACTAACATTATTTGCAGGTTTGGTGTCCCGTCCGAAATAATATGCGACAATCGGTCGCAGTTTATTAGCAACAAGACAAGACAATTCTGTGATGAATGGAATATAACGTTGTTAACATCAACGCCAAGATATCCGCAAGCCAACGGACAGGCAAAGTCTAGCAATAAGACGATCATTGACACTTTGAAGAAACAACTCGCAGCCAAGAAGGGTAAATGGGCGGAGGCGTTGCCTTCCATCTTATGGGCTAATCGCACGACACCACGCACCGCGACAGGACAAACACCATTCTCACTAGTATATGGGTGTGAAGCTGTCCTGCCTTCTGAAGTGAACGTCCCGACTGCGAGATGTGGTCTAGCGACGGAGCAGCAGAACTATGACGAGCTTGTGAACGATTTGGACACCATTGAAGAGTTGCGCGACGCAGCATTGGTGCGCATGGCGGCTCAGCAGCAAGTAGTCACAAGGAGTTTTAACAAAAACGTCCAAGCCAAATCCTTTGTTGAAGGTGATTGGGTCCTAAGAAAAGTATTTCGAAACACACAAGAAGCTAACGCTGGTAAGCTAGGGCCTAAGTGGGAAGGACCATATCAAATCAGTAAGGTAGTAGGCAATGGAGCCTACCAACTGGTCCGATGCGACGGAAGTTCCATACCACGCACTTGGAACACTACACATCTCAAATGATACTTCTTCTAGTTAAGTTATTTACTTTGCTTCCATGTCATTGTGTAAGAAATAAATGATGTTATTATTATGTCTGCGTCGCTAACTGTTAGCGACCTTAGTGTTCTCTCAATATGTGTTATCGACTTCCAGGCAAGACATCCCCATTTGTTCCAATAACGTTGCGATGGTCTTTACGACGTAACAAGTAAACTTGCATCTTATTATACATTAAAGCAAGAAGCGACGGTCATCATTTTCCAAAGTCTTTCGATCCTTACCTACCCCAACTAAACGTTACGATAGGGGCACTGCTATTCAAAGCCATAACTACTTTCGACGTTCGATTTATTTTTCTGGCAATTGCATGTAAGTGTTTATGTATTTCCTATATGTATCTAAAGTTGCTAAGTCCAAACGTTACGTCTGAACGACCAACGAAGGATTACTAAGCGCCTGATTGTGCCTTAGGAACGTCAGAATAACGACCGAAACACACGCATGTTGCACAAAGTAAAAGCATAAACATCAGAAGTTATGGTCACCCCCGTGGGGGACCCAAAAGCATAAACATTAGAAGTTATGGTCACCCCCGTAGGTGAGCCAAAAAGAACAAAGCAAAGAGTCACTCCCTCGAGTGACCCAAAACAAAGTTTGATGAAGTTTAAAGAAAGAAGGAATAATCTAGAAAGACTAAAAACTAAGCATCAGCAATCTTGCTAGCTTCCTTCTCCGGCGACGCAGCAACTGATGGAGCGACGACTAGGACCTCCTTCTCAGTCTCTAGGTCGGGCGGCACGTCCGACGCTATAAAACCGGCACAAGACGGGGCATTCTCATCCACCTTTGATGAAGAATCCGCCGTCGCAGCCAAGTCCTCTTCGTCCATCAGATCCTTCATTGACCCCATATACTTGAGGTAGAGGTCTATGTCTTTTTGCGGCGTCCACGATGTCGTCTTCTTCATCAAGAATTGATACATCAGCTTAGCCCTTACCCTAGTAGTCACCTCAGCCTCAAGAAGGTCCAGCTCATTATTCTGTGCGTCAATACTCGCTTGGAGAGTTTCGATCTCTCGGCACGAGGATTCCTCCAACTTAGTTGCCTTCTTCCTGATCTCCTCCAGCTCTTCTCCATTTTTCTTCAAAGTTTCCCCCGTGTCCTCCACAGTCTTCTTATAAGATTCCAATGCAGTGTCTTTGACTTCGCGCCCGATTCAGCCTTCTCCATCCTTTACTTCATGGTCAGATGACCCTTCAGCAGGGATGAAATCTCCCTCTTCGCCATAAGGAGATGTAGAGAGGACTACACGAAGAAGAAAGAGTGCATGTCAGTTGGTAGTTATCAATTATTGACATAAGCATCCTAAAGCGAGATGAGCGAATATACCTGAAATAGGAGCTCTAATCCACCCGACATCATATGGACCTCTCCAACGACATAAAGTCGTTAGGGACGGTCACAGTGTACAACGGTCCACTCTTATCTGCAGGGGCCAGAAAGTCAGTTTGACGTCTTGCTCGTTGTTCAAGTGAACGACGATCGTCGTGTCTTTCCTTGTCAACGTCGTCGACGCAGACACAGTGTCAGCAGAGGATTCCCTCTTGCGTTTGCGCAGCATTTCAGCTAGGGCTTGGCTGTCGAAACTCCCCCTAGGGCGCGATTGTGATGAACCTGTCCAGGAACGTCTAGTCAATAAAATTAATTCTTCCGACAAACGTTATGCCTTAAAACAAGAAAAATAGGTAAACTTACCAGATGCCATAGATGAATAACTGTCTTGAGGAGCGAATAGAATTCTTCTAAACTGTCTGTCTTCTTCCGGTACCTTTAAAAACTTATCGCAAAGACTCTGAGACTCGTCACGATGCGACAGTAACTTGGGATTAAGACCTCTAGTAGAAACGGTGTACGAGTAGTGTTAACGACGTGACACGAAAGTAAAAAGATTGAAGATAAACACACCTTCAGTGTTCCAGCCACTAATCAGGGACTTCCCTGCTTCCCCTAGCGATGACTTCTTCACAAACGCATATATGTTTTTCCAACCTCTGTCGTTCGACTGAACTCCCCCAACCAGAGGTTCTAACCTCGCCTTTGCATGCAGGGCTATTCCATTATTTGGCTTTGACCCTAATTTCATAATACAGCAGTAGGTCGTGAAGGGTGAAGGTTTCTTCCCATGACGTCGTCACCCTGTCGATGACGCTAAGGATCCGCCAGAGTTGGGGCATAATCTGCCCAGGGCTAATTTGGTAGATTTGCATCAGGTCTCTTGCTAAAGGGGTGAAGGGAAGTCTCATGCCTATATTGAAAGGGTACTCATAAAGCACCACCTAGGTGGTGGGGCATGTTTCTGGTGGTTCGTCCGACTCGATATTTCTAATAACAGTGTTGTCGGGCCAATTTCCTAAGTCTAAAAACCTTAGCATGTCTTCCTCTGACATAGTTGACAGTTCATCCTCATTTTCAATTCATTCCCCTGTTCTACGACTTTTTCTTTGCCTCTCGATTTTTCCTGGTTTTTTACAAATGTCATAATACTACGTCTACTAGGTGTCATAAGTTCGATTGAGGAAAAGAGAAAAAAGGTCCGAATTAAAGAAATTGACGAACGGAAAGTAGAAAATTACCTGGTATTAGTGATCGTTTTTTGGCGGAGAGAATTATGGAAGTTATGAAAACTATCTTGCTTAAGGAGAGAGAAAGATTTGGTGGGTTGAAATTCTCAACCGCCCACAATATTTATGCCTTCAAAAATAATCATGACTTTGGGCCAACGGTTAGAATTAAACGGCTATTTAAAAAATAAAAACTACCTTTTTCGTTTTGAGACCTTTGGGTTGCCCAATATAACCGCTCAAGTGGATTTTGTTTCCTTCCTTATGTTTTATCCGTAAGATATTTTCAACATTTGTCGTATGAAATTTTTTCTATGCTTTTTTAGTAAAGTGCCTTGATTACATTAAAGATTCTCCGTTTGGTTTAATGATTTTTTAACAATTGTCTCATGGTTTTCGTGTTATCCCGATTCGACAATTGAGGGAAAACTGTTATGGCTGAGTTTTTGCAGGATGACATTGACATAATGACATGATGACACGACGACTGTGACATAAAGACGCGACGGAGAGATACAAAGGTAAAGTCAGTCGAAGTACGAGTAACGGATTGTCTGAAAGCGGAAGGAGTTCAGCACGGCATTAAATTAGCCGTGAGATGAGTAAATTATACCAAGGTGGAAAAGAGATTGCAACGTTGGAGTATAATTAGGAAGATCTCCTATAATCAAGCTACCATTACCATTCAAATAGATTTAGAATTTATTAATGTATTCGTTGGAAAAAAAGCCAAAAGAAGAAAAAGGCATACAAAAGAGAAAGAAGCATGATGAGATATGACTACATAACACTTTTCGTACTAAGAGAAAAAGAGCAACATAATCTATAACGATCGTCACTAACCTATAGCGACAGTCAATAATAGTGGATTGGTGGATCTACATCCACCCGCGGTTTTTACCCATCTTCATTGGGGTTTTCCGCGTCATCATCTTTGTGTGTTCATCTCCTTTGATCCCCATTGCATTCATTCATTGAATTGTCTTACATCTGGTTGAATCGTCCCAAACTTTAATTTCGTCGTAAGAGATAAATTTTAGCATAAACACTCACTTTGTCCACCATTGCTCTATGTCTTTGCAGGTTATCATCTTCTTCAACGGCGGCTCAACGTGGTGCACATGGGACTAATACTCCTGCAATTGAGGTAGATCCTACATTCCCTCGTATAATTTTTAAGGATGAGACCCAAAAGGTACTTTTCCAAAAACTCAAACATCGTTTGGTTGCAGCCACTCGTTTTGTTAATCGTGACCTTTTGCATGCTTTGGGTATCACTGAAATTACCCGCACCTTGTTTGCTAGGATTGGAATAGAGCAATTTTTCACCATGTACCATGGCACTTATGCTGACATTACCCTCGAATTTCTCAGTTCCTTAGACATTCATAAGCATTCTCAATATGATCATGTCATGTATTTTAGGATTGCCAATGTGGATAGGAAATTGACCCTTCGACAATTTGCCAACTGTTTGATATGACTGTTAGGGGGAGAGGAACAAACCCGCCACCTTGTTGTTAGGACTCCTTTGGCAAGGTTTAACTGGTGCTAGACCACCCAATTGGCAACACATGCAAATCAGGTCTGTCCATCATCCAAGCATTCGCTTCCTTTTCAAAAAAATTGGCAGTACGATTTTCGGGAGGTGGGAACCTAACACTGCCAGGACTGAGGAGCTAAGTGCTCTTGGCACACAATTCGACCTTGCATATGCTTTTATGCATTATTTGCATAAAATTTCCACGACTTACCCCACTTTTGAGAATGTAACAGCCCGAATTTCCCAACTAGCTTCCAAAGGATTAAGCACAGCGAAAGAGACTCTAGTCGAGATAACTCGGACTATTACCATCACACTCACCGAACTATATCGGAGAGTGTGGAACTCAATTTCCAACTCTATTCAAATAAATTAACTATTATAACTACGCTCTGATTCTCAGACTCTATTCCCATAAGTTTCTACAGAAAATCCGGCAGAGTTTCCTTTGAAAATAGGACAACGCTAAAACGAAAAATGATTTAAACCTGTTTGCAAATTCAATTTATAAAATATATCCAAATCCCAAAGCTCAACAACCTGAACGCTTTCGCGGAGCAGCAACCAATAGAGAATCAAGAGCACTAACTAGCGACTCTTAAATGTAGAAATAAATATAGATTATAAACAATTAACTATTACAAAGTCAAGCGTCCTCACTTCGATAGCAACTATAATACTGCTCCAACTTGTATTAGCTTCAACTTGCAAAAGGATAACTCACGGCTTCAACCTGAAACATTTAAGATACTGCCACCCACCAAGTGACAGGCCACAGAAATGACAAAACAACATATACACATCAGCAAAGCTGAGTATTAACCCGTAAACAAGAGTAACACATGCTTTGGTGGTTTTTACTTGAAAACGACTCTCACACAATCAACATAAGTTCAACAATTACACCAATCATAGCATACTTAGCAGCAATATTCTTGTTGAACATACATATTACATTTCCAAATTCCACGTTCCATAATACATTATCAATTACATAGTAACAAACACAATAAGGTGACTCTCAACAATGACATGTTTCTACATTCTCATTTAATCAACCTTTCAACTCAGATACTATATTGTCACAAAATCAGATCGTTTGGCATGAACGCGAGTGGAGAGGGGTACCACGCAGTTCTAGCTGCCTCCAAACTATTGAAGGTCGTCACCCAGCCTTTTATTGTTATGCTTGCAAGACTTACTCGGACATGTCCTATAACGCCAGGAATTCGCCCTTCCTGGAAGGCAACAGCTAGGGACTCTACCCGCCCTAACTCGGGGTGCCTATTCATGCCTCACTTTCATATTTATAAAATAAGATATTTAATGATTTACACTTTAATCCTCAATACTCATAACATAACACCATATTCGACCTTATCAAGTCATAACTCATATCTGAATCATTTCCTCATTATCATCCCAAATCATATTTAAAGAAACATAGTATTTTCGAAAAACTCCAATGTGAATAAAAAGAATATTTTTATAATAATCCAATAGCAATTAACAACTAACTCATAGAGATGGATCTATAATCACGGGCATTACTATAAACGATATATGATATCTAATATTCATATAACGCACACAGGAGCGTTTAAATATATATTGCTGAACATAAAGGTTACATCCACTCTATAACAATTATAAGAAACCTCCAACTATCATGACTTGATTTCCCATGTCATCTTGAATTATATACATCTACATAGCCATCCTCCAACAATCACCTCAAAATAACATTGATAATCAATAATCAAAATTAGACTAATCTAAACTATAAAAACGTAATCGTAACTGATTCCCAATTCACACATTATCAACCTTTAACATTCTAATTTCTTTAATCCTTAATTAATATCTATAACTTCGATGATATGAACTACATTGACTTGCATCCCAATTCATAATCACAATTCTAAATTATATAACTAAACAAACTAAACATAACTTGCAACCTTACCTAAATCAAGAACATAATTTGGCTACCAACAAATATATTAGGAATATAAAGCTAACTTGACACATAAATAAACCTCAATAAACTGATTTCTATCTTGCATTCAAATCCTTAACCAATCGAATAACAATTCCAACATTATAATCCCCTTCATAATTCCCAATGATACTCCATCCAAAATCATCCTCCAATAATCAAGACTATTAAAGTAATTAGCAACTTGTATCCAACCTAGTCATTTCCCCTATAGATAACCATAATCGTCTAACATATAACTCTTATAAATACATATTTGAAATCAATACATATATGCTTTTCAAATTCCAATTATCAACATAAACACAACTGGTAGTAATTAATCATGTCAACAAATCCCACAACAATATTACTAAGTCTCTCAGTTAGAATTAACTAACGAGAGTTAACCAAAAACGCACAACTCAAGTTTCATCGATCATAGGTTAATTATAAGTAACTAAATATGATCCAAGTTGAGTTCTTATTAACATAATCAGTAATAAAAACAAGTATAGATCATACTCATGGTCATACATAGCGAGTTTATCTCATTAAAACAATTCCATTATCTAAGTGGGACTGTTCAAAGTAAATCTTAACTTACTTTGATTTATGTAGTTAAACACACACACACACTAATACACTTTAGTGAATCACTAGTCAAATAAGCCGACTTTATTATCTTATTCCGTTTATAGTTATCAAACTAAAATACTTTATTAACCACATCTTCATTCATCGAATCCATAGTTAATGAAACTAACTCAAGTACTCTTCACATTACTAATAAGGACTAATTAATTCTCTTTCTAACTTAATATGAAAAAACTAATTAAACACATGAGCATCATACACTTCTTAATTACTATTCTTTTAACTTATACTTCAACCATAAACTTGGATTACTACCACATTTATTGGTAATTTTCTATCAACATTAAACTAAATATATTCTGAGATTTCAAAACTGAACTAATCGACAAAGTTATAGCCTTCAATCATAATATCTTACTAGTAAGACCAATTACAATTTAAATTATAAATTGGTTTCATAAACAACTTCACCAAATGAAACCATAAACCGAAAATCATTAGCAACATAGAAAATGAATCAGATTTCACAACATAAACCACCAAGACAATCAATCCATCCTTATGTGAATTTCTGTCTAACAAAGAAAAGATTAGGCAGGTACTATTAAATCAGATTTTGATAAAATCAACACTAACACCATGAAGCAAAACCACCACACAACACAATCGATTGAAAATAAGAATTCACACCCAACAACAATGAAGTATCATCAACTATAATGACTATTATCAACACATAAATCATCACTCACTATTGACAAACAAGAAGAAAAGGAACATGATGCAGGAGCATCTAGTTCAAGCAACCAAGGTCTTCTTCTACATGATCAAAAGGAGAACATGGTAAAGGAGGTTCAATTTCTAAGCCTAACTAGCTCGGTTTATTCTAAAACCTTACTTAAGCAACTTGATTAGGCTAATCCTATGTTAATCTCTACTTAAGCAAGATTAGTAATACTTAATGACACCTTAAACATCATTATGTATTGTAATCAAGTTTAGTAAGTGATTAGTAGCTAAGTACATGCTTAAGTTATGTTAATCATGCTTTAAGAGTTAAGCTAGTATAAGCTCATGTAATCCGTTGTATAAGCTAGTTTAGAGATGTTTTTGCTGCTTTTGGTTGCCACCACCTACTGAATTGAAGCCTTGGGAAGTGAGAACCATATGAAGACCATGGGCAGGAAGCAAACCAATGAAGAGAAGAGGCTTCAAGCAAGGTATGCTCTGCCAGCTCCAGCGTCCAGCAGCTTCTCTTTGAAGCTTTTGGGCACAATATTTTGCTGCAAATTGGACAAGCTTTTGAGAGTATAGTTTAATATGTTTCTTTAGTATCCATTGGTAGTTTTCTGTTTTGTACTTCCAATAGTCTAAGCTAGTTTGTAGGAAGTGTGCTGGAAGATTGTAATTTTGTTTCATGTTTTTTTAGCTTAGTTGGCATAGCTAGGGAAGTCCAAATCAGCCGAAATTTGGACACAATGTAAACAAATATGTTAGCTTTGCTATCCTTTTGGAATTAAGTCATTTGAATAAAATTGAAAGAGTTATACTCAAAAATTAAGCTGTGTGCTTATTGTTCTTCCGGTCAGTTTAGACCATTTACAAATCTTTGCTTAATTCTTCACTTAATCGTTGAATTAGTGATTGAAACTCAAAGTAGATGCAAGTTAGAAGCTTATTGTTATAACTTGATCTTAGTTTGGTGGTATTGGTGTGTGAAAGTGGTGGTTGTTCAATCTAATTGAACCGGTTTGATACAATTCGATTGTTCTTGTTTTCTTTGTTCTTGTTTCTTTCTTTGAATGCTCTTGAATGCTTAATCAATATGTATCATTTGGTATCAGAGCTGTAGGTTGATTAAGAGCATTCTAATTCATCCCTTAAACACATTAAACACACAACAAAACCCAAACACAATCCCCCCCTAAAACCGAACCTAATTCTAAGCCAAACACACTTCTTTTCTTTCTTTCTAGCCTATTCTTGTTGAGTTGAATCTACATGAGTGGAGGTGAAGAAAATCAGTTTAGAGAGGTATGAACTTGAGTGAAGCAAGGTTGGTAGGAGTGGAGAATCAAATAGCCACTTTAGTGAACAAATGGCTAATTTGATGACTGTTGTTAGAGAAGGGTTTAGAGGACCTTTAAGGAGAGAAAATGTGGAGGATGAAGGTGTAGCCTATGATAGTAGTGAGGAGTCTCTCTGAATCTTCAAGAACTAGAGAAAACCACAAAAGAAAGATGATTTTAGAGACATTAAGTTAGAGTTCCTGAGTTTGATGGAAACCTTAATCCAGATGCTTATTTGGAGTGGGTTTCAAGGTGTGAGATCTTTGAACTTAAGGAGTATGATGATGTAAATCTTTCAAGTTGCTGTAGCTAAACTAAAGGGGTATGCATCCCTTTGGTGGGAGAATGTTGTTATAGCTAGAATAGAAAACAAAAGCCTAAAATCAAGAGTTGGAGTAAGCTAAAAAGAAAATGAGGGAGAAGTTTTTACCATCTACTTACACCCTTGATTTGTATAACAATTGGCCGAATTCTCAAGACCATAAAGGGGTAGAACATTACATCCATGAGTTTGAAAAGTTGTTAATGAAATTGATGTACAAGAGAGAGAGAGCAAACAATGTCTAGATTTCTAGGAGGCTTAGAAAAAGACATTAGGAGGAAGGTGGAGTTACATCCTTATTCTACCTTAGATGAACTCTTTAAGTTAGCTCTTAAAGTTGAAAAACACATTAAGGAGAAGAAGAAGAAACCTTTTGTGAAGGGAACTACCTATTCTAAGGGAGTTTCTAATGTTAAAACACCATACACATCTCCTTACACCCCTAAAGTGAGGTTGAAAGAGTTGATAAAGGGAAGAAAGTAGTAGATGAAACCTCAAAAAAACTGATGTGAAGTGCTTTAAGTGTCATGGTTATGGTCATTATCAAGCTCAATGTCCTAATAAAAGAGTAATGACTTTAATTGACATTAAAAACATTGAAGAATCACTTGAACAGAAGAAAACCAAGAAGAGGAGTGAAGAGGAGGCCGAAAGTGATGAAGCTTTGGAGGTTGGAGAGGTGACTCAAGGTGATCATTTAAGCCTTGTTTTAAGAAGAGTTCTTCATGCCAAAGAAGCTGAATTGGTTCCTCTCAAAGGGATCAAATCTTTCAAACAAATGCTTGATTGGAGGGAAGATATGTTCGATGATCATTGATGGAGGAAGCTGCACCAATGTTGCTTCATCTTCTATGGTGGACAAGCTCAATCATGCTACTTTCTCACATCCAAAACCATATAAGCTTCATTGGCTTAATGATGGCAATTGTGTGGAGGTAACAAAACAAGCTTTAATTAGCTTTTCTTTTGGTGATTCTTATAAAGATGAAGTTTTATGTGATGTATTACCTATGGATGCATGTCATGTACTCTTAGGTAGACCTTGGCAATCTGATAAAGAAACCTTGCATAATGGTAGGACTAATACTTACACTTTCATGCATAACAAGAAGAAAATTGTACTTAGTCCTAGCCCATGGCCGAACCACCTTAAACCTAAAACAACCTCACCTAAAACACAAAACAAAAAAACCTTAATCCTTTCTAAACCTCAACTTGATAAAGCTGTAGAAAAGGGGAAGGTTATGTATTTGTTGTTGTTATTGGATGAAAATGATGTAAACCTTAATGAAGTGCACGAAATGGTGAGACCTTTAGTGAAGGAGTTTGGTGATGTTTTTCCTATTGATCTTCCATGTGGATTACCCCCTAGTAGAGGAATTGAACACCAAATTGATTTGATACCTGGCGCCCCTTTACCTAATAAACCAGCTTATAGATGTAATCCTGAAGAAGCTAAGGAGTTACAAAAACAAGTTAGTGAGTTGTTAGCTAAAGGATTTGTGCAAGAAAGTCTTAGTCCATGTGCTGTACCTGTCATTTTGGTTCCTAAGAAGGATGGTTCTATGAGGATGTGTGTGGATTGTCGTGCTATTAACAACATAACAGTGAAGTATAGGTATCCAATACCTAGACTTGATGATTTGCTTGATGAGTTACATGGTTCCACTATATTTTCGAAGATTGATTTAAGAAGTGGTTATCATCAGATTAGAATCAAAGAGGGTGATGAATGGAAAACAGCTTTTAAAACTAAGAGTGGTTTGTATGAGTGGCGTGTGATGCCATTTGGTTTGACAAATGCTCCTAGTACTTTCATGAGACTTATGCATGAGGTACTCAGACCCTTCATTGGTATCTTTGTTGTTGTTTATTTTGATGATATTCTGGTGTATAGTCAAAGTGAACAGGAACATCTAATGCATCTCAAGAAGGTTTTCCTTAAACTAAGGGAAAAGAAGCTGTATGCAAAGATGGAGAAGTGTGAGTTCTTTACTTCAAGTGTGACATTTCTTGGATTCATAGTGTCATCTAATGGCATTTCTATGGATGAATCTAAGGTGGAAGCAATCAAGTCATGGCCAGTTCCTAAATCTATCACTGAGGTTCGAAGTTTCCATGGTTTAGCTTCTTTTTACAGGAGATTTATCAAGAACTTTAGCACCATCTTGGCGCCATTGACTGAGTGTATCAAGAAAGGGTCCTTTATTTGGACTCCTGCAGCACAAGAAGCATTTGATCAATTGAAGAACATGCTTAGTAAGGCTCCTGTTCTAGCCTTACCTGATTTCAAGAAAGTGTTTGAAGTGGAGTGTGATGCAAGTGGGGGGCATTGGAGCTGTTTTACAACAAGGAGGGCGCCCCATAGCCTATTTCAGTGAGAAGCTTAATCAGTCCAGACTCAACTACAGCACTTATGATAAGGAGTTCTATGCTATTGTTCGTGCCTTGACTCATTGGACTCATTATCTCAGACCAGCTCAGTTTGTGTTACATTCAGACCATCAGGCTTTAAGTACATAAATGGACAACATAAGCTCAGTCCAAGACATGCAAAATGGGTGGAATTCCTTCAGTCCTTTGATTTTGTTTCAAAATATAAAACTGGAGTTTCTAACATTGTTGCAGATGCTTTATCAAGGAGGCATTCTATGCTTTCTCTTATGGAGGCTCGTGTACTTGGCTTTAGCCATCTTAAAGACTTGTATTATGATGATCCAGATTTCTCTTTATTGTTAGAAGCATGCAAAGAAGGATCTCATGGAGCTTATTCATTGCAAGATGGCTTTCTTTTTCGAAACAACAAGCTGTGTATCCCTAAATGCTCATTAAGGGATTTGCTAATCAAGGAGGTTCATGGAGGAGGACTAGCAGGACACTTTGGCATTAACAAAACTGTTGATGTATTGCAGGAACACTTCTACTGGCCGAAACTTGCAGGAGATGTTCATGCTATTCTAGCTCGATGTTCTATATGTCAGAAGGCTAAAAGCTCCTTTCATCAAGGGCTTTACACGCCTTACCTGTTCCAGTTCAACCATGGGAAGATGTGAGCATGGATTTCATTGTTGCTCTACCTAGAACTCAAAGGCAGAAAGATGCAATCATGGTGGTGTAGATAGATTCTCTAAAATGGCTCATTTCATTCCTTGTAATAAAACTGATGATGCTATTCATGTTGCTGATTTGTTCTTTAAAGAAATAATTAGACTTCATGGAGTTCCTAAGTCTATTGTTTCTGATAAAGATGTAAAGTTTCTTAGCTATTTCTGGAAGAACTTGTGGAAGCTTTTAGGTACTAAGTTGCTGTTTAGTACTACTGCTCATCCTCAAACTGATGGCCAGACTGAGGTGACCAACAGGACATTAACTATGCTGCTAAGGACACTTGTGAACAAGTCTCAAAAGGATTGGGATCTAAAGCTAGCTCATGCTGAGTTTGCTTATAATAGATCACCAACTTATGCTACTAAACACTTCACCATTTGAGGTAAATTATGGGATTAATCCTTTAAGTCCTATTGATTTACTTCCATTTCCTATTGAAGCACATAGTAGCAAAGAAGCTGAAGTGAAAGCAAAAGAAATGAAGCAACTTCATCAGCAAATTCGAACCAGAATAGAGAAGGTGAATGAAGCATACAAGGTTCGAGCAAAACAAGCACAGGAAAGAAGTTCTTTACAAGCCAGGTGATCTAGTGTGGTTACATCTAAGGAAGGAAGATTTCCTACAAGGAGGAAGAACAAGCTAATGCCACGAAGTGATGGTCCTTCAAAGTGCTAAGAAAGATCAACAACAATGCATACAAGATAGAATTGCCAGATGAAATGGGAAACATCTCAGCTACATTCAATGTTGGTGATTTAGCTCCATATCTTGCAGATGATTCAGAGTTACAAGAAGACCTTTTCGAACCTGAGGAGAATGATGCAGGAGCATCTAATTCAAGCAACCAAGGTCTTCTTCTACATGATCAAAAGGAGAACATGGTAAAGGAGGTTCAATTTCTAAGCCTAACTAGCTCGGTTTATTCTAAAACCTTACTTAAGCAACTTGATTAGGCTAATCCTATGTTAATCTCTACTTAAGCAAGATTAGTAATACTTAATGACACCTTAAACATCATTATGTATTGTTAATCAAGTTTAGTAAGTGATTAGTAGCCTAAGTACATGTTAAGTTATGTTAATCATGCTTTAAGAAGTAAGCTAGTAAAAGCTCATGTAATCCGGTGTAATAAGCTAGTTTAGGAAGATGTTTTGCTGCTTTTGGTTGCCACCTACTGAATTGAAGCCTTGGGAAGTGAAGGAACCATATGAAGACACATGGGCAAGGAAGCCAAACCAATGAGAGAAGACTTCAAGGCAAGGTATGCTCTGCCCAGCTCCAGCGTCCCAGCAGCTTCTCTTTGAAGCTTTTGGGCACAATCATTTGTGCTGCAAATTGGACAAGCTTTTGAAGTTATAGTTTAATATGTTTACTTTAGTATCCATTGGTAGTTTTATGTTTTGTACTTCCAATAGTCTAAGCTAGTTTGTAGGAAGTGTGCTGGAAAGATTGTAATATTTGTTTCATGTTTTTTATTAGCTTAGTTGGCATAGCTAGGGAAGTCCAAATCAGCCGAAATTTGGACACAATGTAAACAAATATGTTAGCTTTGCTATCCTTTTGGAATTAAGTCATTTGAATGAAAATTGAAAGGTTATACTCAAAACTTAAGCTGTGTGCTTATTGTTCTCGGTCAGTTTGACCATTTACAAATCTTTGCTTAATTCTTCACTTAATCGTTGAATTAGTGATGAAACTCAAAGTAGATGCAAGTTAGAAGCTTATTGTTATAACTTGATCTTAGTTGGTGGTAATTGGGTTGTGAAAGTGGTGGTTGTTCAATCAAATTGAACCGGTTAGATACATTCGATTGTTCTTGTTTTCTTTGTTCTTGTTTCTTTCTTTGAATGCTCTTGTTATCTTAATCAATATGTATCAGAACAAAGAACAAAAAAGGGGGGTTTAGTACCGATAAGAGGGCTACCCCGTGGCAGCACTACCACCACCACGAGTACTAAAGACAAAAAGAACAAGCTGAACTCCGGCGAGATAACGCAGAAGGCAGGGCGCAGTGATGTAGGAGGCGTTCGCCGGTATCAACGCTCCAGTGCGGTGGCGAAGCAGAGAGCAGCGGACGAAGCACAACAGCAGACGAAGCACGCGAGAGAAAGAAGAACCACAGCAGCAGCACCGCAAGGGGGGGGAACTGCAGCACAGATCTCCGGCGAGGAAACGGCGGGGTTCCGGTGAACTTAAGACGCCGACGAATAGAGGAGAAAGACACGAATGGAGTTGGAAATTCGCACGAGATGGGGTTTGAGGTTTCTCGGGAGAGTGAAATGATTTTTGAGAATTATGGAGGTTTTCTCCTCAATTAAGTGAAGAATTGAAATGTGAAAGGATGAATCACATGAAGTAGCTGGGTGGCACTGAAAATTGGATGACACAAAGAGAGGAAGGAGGAAGCAGTGGCTTGGGTCCTTGAACAGAAGACACGAGAGGAGAAAAAAAATGAGGGAGATGAGTTTGGGGTTTAATCCTCTTGACCGACAAAACAAATAGGACAAAGGGTTTGGTTTTGCGTTTCTATTTTGGGCAAAGTACAACTAAACTAATTCACATAAAACTCAATATATGAAAAACTAATAATAATAATAAATATAAAAAATAGTCTCATATAATTAAATAAATAAATATACTGCAAACACGATAATATAAAAATCACACTACACAACTCTGAAATAAAATAATATTTTCAAAACATAATAAACTTAATAAATATAATTAGCATTTAAATAAAGACTCTTAAAAACAGGGCTATTACAGAGAAGGACGCCAGTGTCCGCTCCTCTGTGCCTATTGTCATTGGGGGATTAGTTACCCATATTGCGTGCCACTTTGGTTATGCCGAGAACGTAAACAATGTCGTTCCGGGTGCCACTTACCTCGACCTTGACCACTTTCTTAGTACTCGGTACTGTGTCCCCAGTGGTAGGCAATATAGGTGGATGATTGTCACTCGGCAATCTATACTCTTCCCCAATCCCGACTTAGTCCCCCCTTTTTATTTGTTTATTTATTTTAACCCATTTCTCACTCATACTTTACCCACCCCACACCCCACACAAGTGGATCCTCCTTGGTATCTGTAGGAACAGTCACAAGGAAGATCTTTAGGAAACGGATGGAGTATTGCATCTATTTTATTTCAATCAAATGTCTTTTTTTCGACGATTAACCAATTCCTTATAATATAAACCTACATGTTATTTGTTGTACGTATTTATATCTTTTTTTTCTCCGTTCCGTAGTTCTTCTATCTTTCTCCATAACCACTACCACCTAGCCACCACTATCACTAACCCCGCCGGCACCTTCACCCCACTCTTACAACCCCCACTGCAATCCCAGCACAACCGCACTCTACCCTACCCTTGCAGCCCCCACCCCACCCCACCCTTCAAATAAGAGCAAAATTTTACTTTATTTATTGCAATGCATCACATCATCTAAAACTATCAACACCAATATCAACGCATTTTTTAACATTATATAATATTGTGCTTACAATAAAAGCTAAATAAAAAGGTATATAGATGTAGCGCCAAAAACTCAAGTAGTAATACACTTTCTAGATAGTAAGATATATTTAACATTCATAAGTAAATCATTATAGTAAGTGCATTTGACATTATCAATGCTTGATAAAGGTAAACTATATTGTACCTATGTATCGACTTCACCTTTTGCTAAGTAAATTTGTCTTAATATACCTATTTATATAGAAATTTAAATTTTAATATATGCATATAAACAAATAAAGTGAGAAACTGAAAAACTCAAACTAAACAGGTGCGGAGAAATCCTGAAAAGTGTGAGAGAGAAAAACTAAAAATGGTCAAAATATTAAAAAGTAGATGACATGGGGTGGATAAAGAGGAGAAAGTAGCTGGAACATGTTATCAATAATAGAAAATGCAAAAAAATGTTAGATTAAAAAGAGACATATCAAAAAGGAAAGTGTGTAGAACAAAAAGAAATGGAGCGAGTATTACTATTGTTGCTAATTAAATATTATGCTTAAGGAAGTTGAACACGTCACGTATGCCCTTATGACTATTTAAACTTATATAGTATAATTAATAAGATTGCATAAATGTCTCAATAATATAATTGCTTAATTTTCTTAAATTGGAAATAAACCTGCTCTTCTGAACTTATATTATTAGTCATTATTAAATCTTATTAATCATTTTTTTTTTTGAATAAATATGAATTTATTATACCGTATTTTATGAGTACGTTAAACTGTATTTTTTCTTCTTTTTGCTGAACTGACTTTGTTTGAACTTATCCGGTCGTATTAATTTTTATTAGATTTTATGTGAAGTTATATGAATTTCACTGAACTTAATGAACTTTTTTGTTTTTAATAAGGATTAAAAAATATATGGTATTGTATTGTATAGTATACCATTTTGATTGTTCTTTTATTCAAGTTTGTAGATCCATTTATTAGATTCTCTAACACTATAGTTCAACCTATCTAATGAAAAATTATTCACTTAAGCCATTGCTTCATTTAGAGGTTCTTATGAAATGAAAATTTGTACTATTACTGTTAATCTTTTATGCAACCATTACCACTCTCGAATTCCGTTATCTCGCTCAACCCCTCTATTTTATAATATAGTTGTAGACACTAAAAATTTATTCGAAATTTTTATATACAATAGTATTAAAGAACCCATCTGATGTTGGTGTACACTTCATTGACTGAACACCGCGCGTGTTATCTAATATAAAAAAATATTCCTAACAATTAATTGTTGTTGATCTAACAATTATATTTTTCGCAATCCTTGTTGTATTATAACTTTGTAAATCTAAATATTATATTTAACGAAATTCAACACATCAAGTTTAGATTTTTGAATGTTTTAACTTATAGAATATGATTAATAGGATTAGTTGTGTAAATGTCTCAATAATATAATCAATATGTTTTCGTGCATTTGGAAATAAATCTAACTCTTTGAACTTATTAGTTAGTATTAAACCTCAACCGAATTTATTTGAACAAATCTGAATTTATTAGTAAAATTTGATTCTAATAAACCAACCTTTGGGTTGTTCACTCAAAATAATCCTACCTTTTGATTATCCTTAAATAATCCGACCTTTTACTACTATCCGCTCATTTTGAACCATAAAAATGGTTACCTGATGAAACGGTAATTTTTCTTTTTTTTCCATTTTTATCCTTATTCTCTAATCTCTCTCCTTGATTTCACTTTACCCCATCTCCCCTGCCTCACCAGTCACCAACAACTACCACCACCTGCAGCCTGCGACCACCCCCACTCCCTGTCGGCTGTAACCACCCCCACCTTCACTCCTTGTTGGCTGCAACAACCCCTACCCCTAGAATACACCCCCAACTATTAATCTCTACTCCCTCCTCGCGAACAACCCTTCCCTACCCCCTACAAACAACCCTCCTACCCCCCACAAGCAACGACCCCTCCCCCACATCCACCCCCACCCCCAGCAAACAACCCCACCCTGTCAAGAGATGTTTTTGAAGGGGGGGTACAAAGTGCTACCTTCACTGTCTCATCAGCTTTCCCAAGCTTATCCATGTTCTAAATTATTAAACTTTATTATAAACTTAACATCAATCAATCAATTTTGGCTCACTAATATATAATAAATTAGGGTTCTTGATAAAAGGTTGTAGGATTGACTTTGAATTTCCTGTATCTAACTCCTTCCCCATTGAAAAACAAGGGATGAACATAACCATCCAATTTCTTAACACTACCATCTTTTACAATATGAAAAAGTATGTTTCTCCCACTTTAAAAATATGTCATTTCGAACCGTATCTACAACACCTTGATCACAAAAAACAACAATCTATAATTGTCTATTATACAACATTGTTAAATTAAATTAAACCCCTAAAATCTGAATATTTAGAGCTTACAGTAAAAGCGAAGAAGAAAGGGGGGAAACTGAATTTATTATCAATCTTAAAACTTGGATTCGAATTACTGCTAAACAAACCTCTAAAATTTTGGAAGATCCGACTCCGGGTTTCTGAATTCGTGAAAAAAGATTAATTCGTCGAGTTTCTTATTAGATGGAAGCTAAAATGAATGAATTTAGAGAGAGAGAAATAGAGAGTTTGTGGAGTGTTAGTTGAGGTTTAGCAAATAGTTGGGGAAGAGAAATTGTGGCAGGTGGGGTTGGTGGAATCGCCGAAAGTGTTGTCGGATTCCGATGACGAGAATGTTGGAGATGAGACCGAGGAGGAGTAGGGACTTAGAGAGTGGGAGAATGGAGTGAGATTGGAGAGAGGATGCGAGAGATTAAAATTTAGGAAGATTAGTTATTTTAATTAATATTAAAATAGAATAATAAGATTAGAACAAATGAGAAAAAGACACGTGTCTAATTAACCTATTCTAATGGTCACCAACATATTTCAAGAAGTCACAGTTCAATATGAGCGGATTGTGCTCGAAGGTCGGATTATTATGAAATAATCAAAAGGTGGTATTATTTTCAGCAAACATGTCAAAGGTTGGATTATTATAATCAATTTTTTCAATTTATTAAACCTTATTTTATGAGTATGTCGAATTTTATTTTCTTTTTATTTTTGCTGAAATGACTTTTTCTGAACTCACCGAGCTTATTAATTACTATTAGATTTTAGGTGAACTTATATGAATTTGACTTAATCTATTGAACTTTTTTTGTTTTTAATAAGGATTAAATATAAATAAAATGGTACCCTATCGTATAGTGTACCACTGTGGTTATTCTTTTATTTAATTTTGTAGAACCATTTACTAGATTCTCTAACACTATACTTCAACCTATATATCTAATGAAAAAATATTCGCTTAACTCATTGCTTCATTCAGAGGTTTAGATAAAATGACAATTTTCACTACTACTGCCACTCCTTCATGCAACCATTTTTGCTCCTGAATTCCTTATTCTCGCTCAACCTCTCTCTTTTATGATATAGTATCAATTGACCCATCTGATGTTGGTGTACACTTAATTGACTGAACACCGTGCGAGTTATCTAAAATAAAAGATATTCTTGAAAATTAATTGTTGCTGAACTAACATTTATAGCTTTTACAATCGTTGTTGTATTACAACTTTGTAAATCTAAATATATATTTAACGAAATTCAATACATCAAGTTTGGAATTTAGGCCCAAAAAGATATCAATCTATGAACACCAGCCTAAGAACAATAAGTAAATTAATACTTATTGCATTGCTTACTAATTAAAATGTCTTAACTAATATCACTTGATGTGATTTTGAGAATGCTCAAAACTCCTTTGCTTATAGGTCGTTTTTCACGGTTTGAAAGCAATTTCTCAGTTTAATTTTATTCAAGTTTTTTGCTTGACTAAATCCTTGAAAGAAGCTGAGAGTATATGAGGGTGTAATTACATCAACACCTTAGATAATAGATTGAACAACAAAAAATTCTAGAAGGTTTTAACCCTTGTAAGGTAAAGCATATTACATATAGTTTAGGTAATTTAAACCTAAAAAAAAATCAATGTACAAAGTAAGTACTTCCAAATCTATACAAATCAATTAATTTCTTTTACATACTTACCATAACCAAAAAAATTATACATAAGCAAGATATACAAAGAAACACACTATGAAAAGTCTCTAACATTATAGTTCAACCCATCCAATAAAAAAGTATTCACTTAACACATTGATTCATTTAGATGTTTAAATAAAATGATATTATGCACTATTACTGTCACTCCATCATGCAACTATTTCTTCTCATGAAATTTGTTGCAACTTAATTATTCCATATGATGTTGGTTTACACTTCATTAACTAAACAACATGTGTGTTATCTAAATAGAAGATATTCGTGACAATTAATTGTTATTGAACTAATACTTATACCTTTTGCAATCTTGTTGTATTATACACTAGTGGAAAAATGAAGAAGGGCTGCGCTGAAAAAGGCATGTAGGGCTGCGCTTTTTGACAGCAGCCCTTTCAGTAGCAGCCCTTCACTTTTTAAGTAGGGTTGCGCTAGAAAAGCGCAGCCCTTCACAATGAAGGGCTGCGCTTTTTAGGTAAAAGCGCAGCCCTTCTAAGCTAGAAGGGCTGCGCTTTTACCTAAAAAGCGCAGCCCTTCGTACCAAAAAAAAAATTAAAAAAAAAATTTCGACATTTTTTTACTCATAGTCTCACATTTTCTGAAATTAAACAGAACAGAAGAGAAACGAAACGAAAATGAAAATACTAAACCCAAAACAAAAAAAAAGAACGAAACGAAAATGAAAAAAAGGAACAAAAACTAATATACAGAAGAGAAGAAATTATAGATCTGAAAATACAAGAACATTAATCAAAACAAAGATGAAAATACAAGAACATTAATCAAAACAAAGAGAAGTATACAAGAACATTAATAAAAACAAAGAGAAGTATACAAGAACATTAATCAAAACAAAGAGAAGTATACAAGAACATTATATATCTAAAAATACAAGAACTACCTCCAAACATTAACCTAATAATGTTTAAATACATAAAACAAAACCCTAATACATAATTAAGGAAAAAAAAAATTCGAAAAAACTTAAAATGCCTATTTGGAGGCTTAAACGAACTCGGATGGCTTAAAAAGCCTAAACATCACAGCTTAGCGGTGAGTTTGACTCGTTGGCCCGTTCCGCTTCCGAAAATGTATCACAATAGGCAATCGGACTCCGTCGGCATGATTAGTGCAAATCACTTCAGCGTTTTTATCGCAACGTTTCTGGGATTTTTTGAGAGAGAAGAGGGGATGAGAGAGAAGGAGGAGGGACGTGAGAGAAGGAGGAAAAGGAATAATGAGGGACGTGAGAGAGGAGAGAGAAGAATGAGGGATATATTTGACGAATCCCGCGAACTTTTTTATTTCAAATTTTTTTTAGGAAGGGCTGCGCTTTTTAAAAAAAGCGCAGCCCTTCACTGGTAGGGCTGCGCTTTTAGGAAAAGCACAGCCCTTCCTGCGCAGCCCTTTCTGTTTTTTCCCCTAGTGATAACTTTGTAAATCTATGGAGGCAAAATTAAGTACAACTATGTTTACAAATCAAACAAACATTATCTGATGATTATATTTCATATTATCAACTTATAATGACATTATTATCTACGTGAACACATGTCATTTTTCAAATGTGACACATTACGAATATATTTACTATAGATGAAAAAATTGATATGAGAACGAGAATAATATAAAATTCATCATTTTCTTTTAGAATATCAAGAAACAAATCAAGAAAAATTTATATTAAATATAAAAAAACTTTAAAAAATTAAATAGAAGTTAAGAAAAGTTTCGCGATTGCTGGTGGTTTGCTCCCCCCACTGCTCCTCCTCCATTCGTCGTGTTTGGTTGTGTTGACAGTGAATTCTTTAGCTGTTATATTGTGTTGCATGTTGTTTCTATTTAGCATGCTTTAGATTTCTCATTCCAGTCATTTTTTATTTCAGCAATCTGGGTGCTAATAAAGGTATAAAACATACTTCGATTTCTTACATAAAAGAATTTAGGTTAGTTGTGAGCTAAGTTGATTGTAGGTATTATCATTTATTAATGACTTCAAATCACTTTGAAATCAAGTATGAGTTTTTTTAAATGATTAGTTAACTGTTAAATGAACTTTTGAATATATAGACTTAAACAACTTTCCCTTACAAAAATTTATTAAGTTATTGGATAACGATATAATTAGTAGTAGATTTTTTGAATCTTCAAATTCATATAAATTTTAGAACAATTAAGTAATCTTTATATATAGATGTGTTATTAAGGATATATATATATATATATATATATATATATATATATATATATATATATATATATATATATATATACGAGCCGGATCCGCTGAAAACCAAGACAAAGCTGAAAACTGAAAACTTGAGATCTGGACCGTTGGATCAAACAAACCAAGATCGCGTGGCTGATATTTCTTGTTGTTAGTTTCTTTCACAATACTGAAACTTAGGTCTTTTTTCTTTTCAAGAGCACAAGCACGCTTCTCTCTCTCCCTTTCTTTCTCCCTGAATCTCTCATGAAATTTGGATCTGCCGCAAGAAAAATCTAAGATTTATGATTCAAAGTCATCCGATTCAATTTAATCGAGATTAAAAGGAGTTATTTCACTTGCTAGCTTCAATTTCAGTTTTCGAAATCCCTAGCTATCGAAATCCCTAATTTTTCGATTGCTCTTAATTTCGAAATCTGTAATTGATTGAAAATTGTTGAAGATTTGAGTCTATTGATCTAGACTAAGACGGAAAAAAGGTATTTTCGATTTGTACTGGTGTCTGAATATTTGTTCAAATTATTAACATTCGTGGATTATTTGTTGATTTTCGGGGATTGGTTTTTTGCTTTTTGTGGATTAATTTGAGTAGTTCGATTTCCTATAATTTCGAATCAAGCTTAGATTTCGATTTTTCGATGATTATTAGGCTCAATATATGGCTATGGGTTTTAGAGAGAGTGAGTAAGAGGAAGAAGTAATTGTTGGGATGTTAAGGAAAACATTGAAAGAAAGAAGAAGAGGGACAAGAATAAACTACAGGAAGCCATGGAAAATAAAACTGTTCTCTTCTTAATCTTCTCTCTCTAAAGCTGTTAGCTGGTGTTTTAAGTACTTGGTAGTTTGTAAATGATATTGAGTTTGGAGTTGTGGAAGTGGATATAAAGAGAGGAAGAAAGCAGAGGATGAGATAAGAAGGAAGTTTCTGGTAAAATGAAGGGGGATACAGCTACACACAACGATAACTTTACTTTTCTTAGAGAATTATACTCTTAGCAATTAGCATAGCAGCAGATATTACTATTACTATATTTTAACAATGGTTGTAGGGAGTAAAATTTGAGAGAGAGGGCCATGCAAAATCTAAATACTAAAATGGAAGAAACAAGACATTCCGTAATGATTATTATGCTTGTTGTTGTTGCTGATTGTGGTCAACTTTGAGAGAATTATTGAATATTCTCTATGATCATAATAATATCTTGTTTCAGATCTAACAATGCACTTTTGAGCAACTCACAATTTTATATATACATTACAAGTAATTAAAAATAAAGTATTATATGGGTAACTTATACATTGATAAGGGTAACTAATAAGATAATTTGAGCAACTAATGTTTTTATATGTACATAACAAGTAAATAATAACACACGTTACATTGACTTGATTACACAAAGGATAACTTATACATTGATAAGGGCAACTAATAAGATAAGTTGAGCAACTAAAGATTTTACATTGACTTGGTTAGATAAAGGATAACTTATAGATAGATAAAGGTAACTAATAAGATAATTTGAGCAACTAACAATTTTATATATACATTACAAGTAATTAAAATACAAAAAGTAAAGTATTATATGGATAATTAAAAAAAAAGTAAAATATTATATGAGGAACTATGCAAATTCCTACTAATGTACATTGACTTGGTTCAGTTAAACTTGTTGAAACATGTAATCTTGTAATCCTAGTGGAGTAATCTATTTACTTTTAGATTAACTTAAGCATAGTTTGGGATGGCCTATATGATGTTAATAAGACATCACAACTAATTTCCAACGTTGTTTATATTAATGTGCATGTCATATGAAAATGT